>NW_010287529.1:0-28921 GCF_000700745.2 Antrostomus carolinensis
GCTCTTTGCTTTAAGGGAAAGCGACCTTTTCTGTGCCATACCCACAGGGACACCCATGTATAAGAAGATCAATCTACACATAAAGCGGCCGTGTGGTTCTGTACACAAACCAGAGACAGTCCGATTCCGCGCAATGAACGGTGCAGGCGGGGCCCGGGTGCCCCCGGCATCACCGTGAGACCCCCCGCAGGGAACACCGGCGCCCCGGGGCCTCCCGCATCGGCACCAACTGGTCACGTATTTTCTTCCACTTTACAGTTTTGGCAGGATGGGAGGGACAGAGCCCAGCAGTAGGGATGGAGGAACCTAACCTGAACGAAGCAACGAGCATCCCTTTGCAGGAGCAACCCTTTTAAATGTCCTCCAGAGGGTGCTCACCTCTGTCTGCTCCGCATCCCAAGTGCCGCTCGCTGCTCATGGAAACTAAAACCAGAAAACACAGGAATGGCTGTTTTCCACCCTCTGTTGACAACCTCCCGCTTTTATTTTTCCGTAAAACACAACAAACACGTACATACTTGCTCGTTTCAAACTTTGCTTACCTTTTCCATGTAACAGTCACATTTCAAATTCAGTTCTTTTTAGTTCTTCAAGTTCATCAAGTTCTTCATCTCATGAACTTGATGCTGCACCACAAACTGAAACTGCCAGCTCTTTTTCACTAAAGTTTGTCAAGATTGTTCTTTCCATCCACTACTTTATGGCGGACAGAACCCACAAACCTACTATATGTATGTCAGTGGAGAGCATGGGGACTTCCAAGCAATCTTTCCTTAAAGCCTATTTTCTTGTATTTGAATGCTTTAAGTTGCATCCAGCATTTTATTTACTCAGGAAAATCCTCTGTAATCATCAGCGAACAACAGTAGCAAGCAATTTTAGGTCTCTATTTTCAACAGCTGTTAGTGGGATACTGTGCTATTAATGATTTTTGTACTGAGAACAGAATAATTAGTCCTTTACTTAATCTATTGGGGTTTTTTCAAACAAGTTTCCACTGTATTAAGTTTCCTTCAATAGCTTTTTTGTAATAGCATCTACAAGAAAGCCTTTGGAAAGTGGGGATAAATTGCTAAACCCCTTAATTCTCATTATTTCAAGTACTCTCTAATCCAGTTATTCTGCCCATTCCATATCACCAAGAATTCCCGCAGCTTGTGGAAACATTATGCACCGTTTCAAAATATTATCATTACCATTTCTTCCTATCACAGACACATCTTCACAGTCATATTTTCCCCAGCACTGCAATATAGTCTTTTCTATGAAACAATTTATTTCCTAGGATGCGGCTGCTTATTCTTCTCTGACTGTTTGTACATATTCATAAGTACTTCCAGTGCACATACCAAATGCATGACTTTCACTCATCACAGCTCCTTATCAGCCTTGCTTCTAAACCCAGCTCAGTCAAA
Source organism: Antrostomus carolinensis (assembly GCF_000700745.2). Taxonomy (NCBI): domain Eukaryota; kingdom Metazoa; phylum Chordata; class Aves; order Caprimulgiformes; family Caprimulgidae; genus Antrostomus; species Antrostomus carolinensis. The sequence goes on from NW_010287529.1 coordinate 1,416, forward strand.
ACTGTAAAACACAACAGAGCTGAATGCTTCAGTTTCTAAAATGACAGCTGAAACTGTTCAGTGCAATCCATCCAACGGCCTTTGCCACAAACCCTGCTTGGGGCAACAAGCTTGCTAAAGCAAAGAATCACTCACCTCTGTAATGCAGGATTCGTTTTCTTGTCCTGGGTGAGCGCAAATTCAGAACAGCCTCGTCTTAACGCAGCTACTCGGTCTAGATCAGCGAGACCTCTGTTATCAAGACACAGCGGAGCAGCAAGGAGAGGGAACCGGCCCCAAGCAAAGCCAAAAGCTCCCAGTGAGATCTGACCAACAGCAGCTTGCCCTTAGGTGGGTGACGCCTCACGGTGCTCCCATGCAAGACCACCACTGCAATGCCCATACCCACCGAAAGCCACAGGAGCGGCTGCTCTGCAGGAAAGCTGCCAGCCGGCCCCATACTGTCCTGGCCATGACAGCTTCTCCTAAGGGCTGGCTGATGCCCCGCACCTTGCTGTGCTCCTTCCAAAGGAACAGTGGTCAAAGGAACTACTTCCCCACTGCTGAGCAATGTGCCCTTTATCAGCATTGCCATACTTAAAATTTATAGCCACCCAAAAGGTCAGATAAAAAAATACTGATGATAACTGATGATGACATGCAGCTAGTCAGGATTTGTGCTGCTTTTCTATTATTTGATATTGGAATTAGAAGACAATCACATTTTGCCATCTGGATTTCCAAGTTTTCATGTAAGATGGGGATGCTTATCAAAACTATTTTAAAAGAGCCCACATCACACCATTCCAGCTGTGTGATTTAATTCTGCAATGCCCCCACGACTCCCCACTCTTTCTACTTTTGTCCAATTTATGTACTGCAATGACAGGACCTGATTAAAGTGCTTCAATGGATCTCCATGACCCGCTTCGCCCTCTACCGTATCCATCCTTCTTAATTATCCTTGCCACACTGAACATGGGTCCTGGGCCTAGCTAAAGGTGTATGTATCTACATACTCTTGATCAAGCCATTAACTGATCTCTTGCCCATGGGAATATAGGTCTGGTTTTAATGAAACCAATGGATAGACTTACGATCTCAAACAGCCTTTTCTTGGTTGATATTTATTTAAACCTGATATTTAACCCATGTCTGTCAACCATCTTTAGCAAGATCTGAAACACTAATGTATCATGCTCCTGGTGATTTATGTACCCTACACTTATACCAGATAATAGAGCAGTAACAAGCTTAATGCAATTGTCTGAAGACTAGATAAAGCCTTTGGCATAGACACCCACAAGGCATAGACATAGGCATAGACACCCACAAGTCTACTTCCTGAATTCTAGAGAATTTCATTTTATTTTGAATTTCTTTCTTTGGGGTTTATAGTATTTACCCAAAGTCAATGAAAGAAAGTCTTCCACAAGAGCCTACAGGAATCCATGGAAGAATTCCATTCCACAGCAGCCTGAGAGCTTCAACAGGAATCTTGTGGTCCTGCCATGAGGTCTAAGATGCTGCTGTGCTCCCTGGTTTTGCACCTTTCCACTCAGATGGTTTAGTGATTAAGCTTAATAGCATATCTAGCTATTCATTTATTTTTTTTACCTGCCGAGTCGACGAAGATCTTTTCATCCTCAGAAAGGAGGTAAGGCAACACAGGAAATTGTCATGACCTGACACAGAGAGGTATTTATGAAGCCACAATGGGCAATGGCTGCAATGACCCCAAGAATAGGACATAAAACAAAACTAAAGAGGAAGAAAATGGGTAGTTATCTATAAATTAGTTAAAAAATTAAATCCAACCTCTGGCAACATATCAGCCACCTGTCTGTACTCTAAAGGACTGGACAAAATTTTTTGCACAAGTCACCCGCACAGACTTCACTTTGTATCAAGACATGGCAAATGGCTTAAAGCACAGCAAGGCTATGGAAAGATTATATGCTTCCTCACTACATACAGCAAACCTGTTGCTTCAGCTCTCAGGAGGAGATAGGTACCTATGTAAGGGTGCAGCACTTAGGAGAGTTTAAGCAGAAGAGACTGAGCAGAAAGCAGCAATTGTCTCAGAGCTCTCACTGAGCAGGTAGCTCAGGAAGTGAGAACCTGCCCACGGCAGGAAGCCTGGCCACCTAGGTACAGACACAGCTCCTACCCTCGCTACAGCCAGGAGCTCTCCACTTCACAAGGCCTTATGCAAATGCAGAGTCAGATCTGGTCACCCACACTCAACTCTAACTCAAGGAAAAGACAGACTCCTACCCCTGAGAGCACACGTGCCATCAAGAGTGCAGCTGACAACAGCACGCGTGCTTGCACGTTCATAAATACCCATCAGCACACGATGACATGCGTAGCTCTGGATCCAATTTTCCTCTTAGTGTTGAATGCCGCTATCTCAAATGGATCTGAGCAAGCAGGGTTTCCTAGGTCTGCTTTCCAGCTTCCTGAAATGCTAGACAAACGTTCTGTAGCAAACTCAGAGGGATGTAACTCTTTATCTGTAAAAGGGGCCCATGTACCCCCACTCTGCTTTTCAAGAATGCTGCGTGCTGCGCTGCCACCCACGCCAGAGTCCACCCACCAACTCCCTGACAGACATGAACAAGCATTAAATCCCTCCTTGATTCTATTATAAATTACATTCATTTTGCTCATGCAAGACATCAGTACAGAAACAAGGGCACCTGCGTCAGGCAATTCATGCCACCCACTCTTCACCCCAGCCCTGCCACTCTGATGCTGGTGACTTTATCAGCTACCTAGACCCCAAGACCTGTGATCGCCCACAGCCTTCCCAGCGATAAATGCTCAGTGCAGCAACATGCCACTCTACAATCCAGTAAATACGAACTGTATCAGTGAGAAAAGGTTTTTCTCTAAGTGTGCTAAAGAGTATAGGAGAGCTGGAAAATTCGTAAATCTCTACAGCACATCAGAGGGGATTTTTAATATTTTTAAGCAGCCTGCAACTTAGAGATGCTATCTTTAACCCATGCTACTATGGAAACCATGCAATCAACAACTGGTTGCTAACTTTTCTGATATCACTAGCTTGACATAAGCAAAGTGGTTAATTAGGGTTATTAAAACTGAACACCAACGAAAACATTAGAGAATTTACCAAATCTGTGCTAAAATGGGGCCTAGAGGTTATAGAAGCCCATAGGGGAAAAAAAAAAAAAAGAAGGAAGAAAAGAGAAGGAACAACTTATCCTCAGTGCCATCTCAAGGCATATCAAGGATAAGAGGGTCATTAGGAACACTCAACATGCTTTTACCAAGGGGAAGTCATGTTTAACCAACCTGATAGCCTTTTATGAGGACATAACCAAGTGGCTAGATGATGGCAGAGCTGTGGATGTGGTTTATCTTGATTTCAGCAAAGCATTTGACACCGTCTACCACAGCATCCTTGCAGCTAAACTGAGGAGGTGTGGTCTGGATGACTGGGTAGTGAGGTGGATTGTGAATTGGTTGAAAGGAAGAAGTCAGAGGTGTGGTCAATGGGACAGAGTCTAGTTGGAGGCCTGTGTATAGTGAAGTCCCTCAGGGGTCGGTACTGGGACCAGTACTATTCAATCTATTCATCAACGACTGGATGAGGGAACAGAGGATGAGGGATGAGTGCACTGTCTGCAAGTTTGCTGATGACACAAAGCTGGGAGGAGTGGCTGACACACCAGAAGGCTGTGCTGCCATCCAGAGAGACCTGGACAGGCTGGAGAGTTGGGTGGGGAAAAACTTAATGAAATGCAACAAGGCCAAGTGTAGGGTGTTGCATCTGTGAAAGAACAACCCTGTGTACCAGTATGGGCTGGGGACAGACCTGTTGGAGAGCAGTGAAGGGGAAAGGGATCTGGGAGTCCTGGTGGACAGCAGGATGACCATGAGCCAGCACTGTGCCCTTGTGGCCAGGAAGGCCAATGGCATCCTGGGGTGCATTAGAAGGGGTGTGGTTAGTAGGTCGAGAGAGGTTCTCCTCCCCCTCTACTCTGCCCTGCTGAGGCCACATCTGGAATATTGTGTCCAGTTCTGGGCCCCAGTTCAAGAAGGACAGGGAACTGCTTGAGAGAGTCCAGCACAGAGCCACCAAGATGATTAAGGGAGTGGAGCATCTCCCTTATGAGGAAAGGCTGAGGGAGCTGGGTCTCTTTAGTTTGGAGAAGAGGAGACTGAGGGGTGACCTCATTGATGTTTATAAATATGTAAAGGGTGAATGTCAGGAAGATGGAGCCAGGCTCTTCTCAGTGACATCCAACAGTAGGACAAGGGGCAATGGGTGCAAGTTGGAACACAGGAGGTTCCATGTAAACATAAGGAAAAACCTTTTCACTGTGAGGGTGCCAGAGCACTGGAACAGGCTGCCCAGAGAGGTTGCGGAGTCTCCATCTCTGGAGACATTCAAAACCCACCTGGAGACGTTCCTGTGTGACCTACTGCAGGTGATCCTGCTCTGGCAGGGGGATTGGACTAGATGATCTTTCGAGGTCCCTTCCAATCCCCAACATTCTGTGATTCTGTGAAAAGTAGAGCCAGGTAAATAAAGGCTTCTATTCTGCACCTTTTATGAGAGTGCACCCAGAAGATAAAGAGAACAAATAAAGGTGGAAATGAAGCATAGATGAAACTGTGACAGCATCCAGTAATGCACTGTGCTCTTTTCCAAAGAATTTTAGACATCAGACATAACATCTTACCATGAATATTACAGTGTTCTCTAATACCACCTAACTAAATCCTTATTTTTAAGCACCCAGATCCATGCTTACTATTTCACCCATGTCAGTGCTGCTGTGTAAAGCCCTTCACTTCTCCCTTGTAAATCATTTAAGTACTTATTCTCATGCTTCAAAAACCTAAGTAAGCCTTTTTGTGCCTTAGCATAAAACAGAACATGGCTGAGACCCGGATCTAAACAGTTTTTTTGTCTTTCTAGTTTCAAGTTCTCTAGGATCAGAATAATCTGGCTATGACTATAAACCAGATTGTTTCTTCTCCTTCAATAATTCATTAAAACCTCTTCTCCATAATAAAGAATGATTTTCTACAATTATAAAATAGTTATTCCTTATGTTTTTAAAATCAGACAGATTTAGGGGAAAACACATGACTTTTCTCATTTGAATACAGATTAGCCTTTTGATGTTATGAAAGCAAGAGCCATGAGCTCAAAAAGAGGTCAACTAATAAAAAAAAAAAATGCCATTGAAATTTTAAAATCTGCTACCTAGTGGGCTTTTTAAAAAATATGGTTCTAAATTAGAAGATACCCCCTTAGAAGCTTAGAATGTTCAGCTTCTACATGCTCTGCTGGGTATTTTTTTAATGCTTTCTTTTAGCTAGACTTGACAATTTACAAAACAATAGCCTATGACAGAACGCCCTTAAATCTATACACACGTGCAACAAATCAGGCCTTGTATTTCTAAAATCTCTGCAACTGCTTACTTAAAATTCCAGAAGTGCAAGTAAAGCATACTCAAAAGCATACTCAAATGCTTCATCAGAGGAAGACTGTCCAAAAGTTAAGATTAAAATCAATTTGGATAACTGATAAAAAAAGGAATTTGGAAAGAAGGTCAAAAAAATGTCCAGAAGGAACGGACCCAGAATCCAAGCAACAACACTGCTCTGTAAAGAAATCGGAAAAAGTTACAAGGAAATTTGAGCAAATAAACAGCTAAAATATCCCAAACCTCACTAAAAGCCTTCTTTTTTCCAAACAGGTAAATAGTCATTTTAACTACCGCCACAGAACTGACGAAATGGTCCTGGTGGCATCACAGGGCACGCACACTAAAGGAAAGAACTTGTTTTTCGGTGGTTCTACAGAAAGAGAAAAATCACCTCATTTAAGGGAATTTGCCAGATGTATTCCTGACCCACAAAAGGTAAGCATGGAGGATGTCCATGACTAGGATCGGCCAACATGTCAGGAGACAGATTTTTCCACTGTGCATTCTGTGATGACAGAAGAGCAAACAAATACTGGAAGCTAGCTGGAAAATGGCATGCAGGGATCACCCATCACTACAGTGCACAGAGGTCTCTCTGCAGAATGTAAAATTAATTCCTAAGCAGGAAATTGGGTGAAACAGCAAATTCTTTCACTTGCAGAGAGTCTTTCAAATAAAATACGTAAAATCTGTAAGGGGATTTATTAGGAATTATTGTTTCATCAACGTGAAGGATTGAAGAATTTTTTTCCCCCATATCTAGCTAATATTACCCAAGGTAACTATGAAAAGCAGTAGTTTCACTGAAGGGAATCACCGTTTGGAAGGGAGAAATAAAGCAACCACTTGTTAGATTTTTAAAAGCACAGAGTACAAGACATACACATACTCAAAAAGTAATGAACCAGCGCATGCGAGCACTGAACTTCCTAGTACGAGTACGCCTTTTAAAACTGTACGTATGCCATTCAGTTTTACTCTGAGTGAGCAAGAAACAGTCAATAAATAACACACACTGTCTCTGCATGCAATAAGTAACATGGAATCTCAAATGAGAACCAGTCATGGTCAACTGGAAGTACAAATTACTTTTGTTAATAGGTGTCCACCTACCACACAAAACACCAACTTGGAACAGTGTGTCATGTGGTAGCAGAGGACAATACAAACATAAGGGTCTCTAAAGCAAAACTTCCACTCAGTCAAACAAAAAAGAACATGCCACGGGGCAGCAGAAAGTTTCCCAGTGTTATAATTAAAAAAAAAAAAATTCCTGAAATATTTTATGGCTATAACTTGGAAGAATCTTTTGAGATACTCTGTTCAAACAAGAACCCCAATATTCATTTTCATATACAGTCATTACTAGTTCACAGCTGAAAAAAAATAGTTTTATAATGTGAGCCTCACAGTTGTTAGTAACAGACTTCCCTCACCTTGCAGAAACAGCCACCAAAGTTTAAGTTATCAACTGGATTTCAGCAGAAACACACACAATGGTGAAATTCCAATTATTAAATCTTTTATTTAGTCAAATAAATAAGAGGTAAATGGCTGTGACTGATTTTCTCGTTTTAAATGCAGGTGTACTGATGCCAGAATTAGAGAAACTCCCATGGGGAAGAGACAAGACAATTCATCTCGTGCAGAACACATTCCACATTTACTTCTCTAGAAATGCACCCTTCTGTATGACAATCTACCAATTTACACTGCAGAACACATTCCACATTTACTTCTCTCACCCTTCTGTATGACAATCTACCAATTTACAAGACATTAGCTATCAGATGTAACATTCATTTGCAAAAGGCTTAGGAGGAGCCTTTTTAATAAGGGAAGTTAAGGAGTTTTTTTAATAAGGGAATTTCAACGTAAATGCTGCTTTCAGTTCTTTAGTAATTCAATGGATTCAGGTGTTAACTTTGTTCCATGCCAGCCATCAGTGACAAAGCTAAAGATTCCACTGTGAACCACGTCATATCTGACTACCTCAGACACATCTCAACAATCCAATAGTTAAAATGAAATATATTGCACACTGTGATCTTGATCCCACTTAAACTGACAAGAGCTACCACTAAATTAGTAAGCATTTGACCATCTAACATGAAAAATATCGGTATTTTATGGTCTGCAATAATCCATTTTGATAAGTTAATCTTGTATTTTCCACATCAGTTTATTTTAACAGTCATAAGTGTTCCTCAAGAGTTCCTAAGAACCATTAAGCAAATAAGATGAACGTTTCTTAGCCTTTTTTCAAAGGAAAAAAAGGCCAAAAATGAACTCAAACAATGTTCTGAATAGTAAGAATTGAGTCACACCACTCCACACTGCCCTGTGACCTACTCTCAGCTGCAAAATGAACGGAAAAAGTAAATCAGCAATTATTCATAATTAAAAAAAAAAAATCCTTTTTAGTATGAAATACATTTTATGTATTTTCAAGTAAGATTGTTTACACAGGATGAATTTTAGACTGTACATGGTTTTTTTTATGTTGAAGCATATACATACAGACAAAAATGCTGCCACAACTAATACATTTAAATACCTGTACATTATTTACATTTTTAAATATTGTACACAGCTCCAAACCATCAGTGTCATTTAGCCATATACATTTCAAACTGGAGTGTAAAATGCTTACAGGTTTTTTTAATAAGGGAATTTCAACGTAAATGCTGCTTTCAGTTCTTTAGTAATTCAATGGATTCAGGTGTTAACTTTGTTCCATGCCAGCCATCAGTGACAAAGCTAAAGATTCCACTGTGAACCAAAACATAAAAAGCAGTTAATACTTGCATTTGCAGCAGTCTATTGCAATGTTCAACTCTGTAGTTTAAAAGGAAGATACTACCTTATTTTTTAAATTGTAACACTTCGGGATTTAAAGCTGTAAGTCATTTTATGAATCTCTTGACAGTTTAGAGAATATTTAACCACTTTCATCATCAGTTATCCATTAGTTATTTCAGGTGGTAAGAACTGGTAAGAAATTATCTCCTTTATTTGAAATACTAACTGTTTTAGTTAGAAAAAAATGAATAAATGTTGTGGGGGGTTATATGCAGTAAGCCACTCTCACAGACAGTGCTTGTAGACTGTAGAGTAGCAGTAATGTCAGATACTACCTCTTTTAGAAACCCATTAGAACATGCATCTGCATCCCAATTAACCCCATTCAGCAGGTGCCCCTCCAACTCAAACTGGCACTGATTAGCAACTGAAGCTAGTTATCAGGCTGCAAGTAGAAGCACAGACATGTTGTCTTTCGCTGTTTCTGCTACAGAGGAAGTAACTTCCAACAGATGGACAGAGCCAAGAGATCGGTGCAGCTGCAGCTCAGGCACCCAAATACTAAACTTTTATCTGTTCAAGATACATCACAGCTGTCATCCAACAGAACCAAAAAGAATGCTCTTCTATGTCCTCCAGAACATAGTTTCATTCGTTTAGAAAACTGCTTGTCACTTGCTTGGCTACATCAGCATCCCCTCATAAAGAAAACAGGTAAACTGAAGACAGCTGTCATAAAAAAACATGGCACAAATACTCTAAAAAAATAATAAAGTTAACTTATGAAGAAGTAAGGCTTCATGCCCCCCTGTGAATACCTCACAAAACGAGATTCCTTAAGATGTACTGACAAACATTAAAACAGAATAAAACATAAATACATTCCTAGTAAAGCTTGTGTGTTAAGTGCAGGTATGTGAAAAGCCTCATGTACTTACGGTGAGGAAAAGAGCCTCGACAGACAGCTTTGTTGAGAACAGTTACAAGAAACATGTGACAGTTTTTAAAATCAGATTCCATCTTCTCTATGGATTCCATCCTACAAAATAGTTTAGAAGAATGCTTAACAGACTGGCCACTAGGTTATCTTCAAAATATGATCAAAACTTCATAATAAGTGATCAAAGTACTCTTTGCATAGCATTCTGGCTTGAACTTAACAATATTTTAGTTATGCCCCTGTGTACCACTTGTAAAAAACAAAGACAATTTTGACAGGAGCATCTGAGCACTATCACAATGGCATTAATAATTTCCTCCTCATATTAGAAATCTTTGCAGTAACTAGGAGGAACTGTGCTTCCAACTGACAACTATTACTCCTATGTAGCTTTGTATTTCAAGACAGCCATTCCTGGTCCGTATTGCTTCAGAGCTCCTTGGGGCAAACCTACACTGACAAATAAAAGAGGGAGACCCACACTGCTTTGCTTTCAGCCAGCTCTTGAATTCCACTTTGAACTATGCCAGCTCACCAGAAGAGAGAGAAGATGTAGTTCACAACAGTCACTCCTTTCTCTCAAGAGGATATGGATGACACCACATCAGCTATGACTTTTTCCTGACACATCCAAGAGCACATAACCACATGCCCTGAGTTTCAGTCTTTATCAACAGCCTTCACAAATTCTTTCTGACACTTCAAATTGGAAAAGCACTCCAAAAATAGCAACTTCCAAAAAGCACAGGAGCATGGGACCCAAGTTCTAGGTCTGTGTCAAGGAGGATTAGTCCTGAAAAATATGGATATGAGCTAGTCCACACCAGCTGGCCTCAGGGCCACAGACCATTCCTTGAGTGTTAGACATGGCATTGGAGACTTGCCCACTATCATTCAACCTTTAAGCAAAAGTATAAGCTGTGAGAGGAGTGGCTGGAGAGTGGCCCTGCAGAAAGGGATCTGGGGGTGCTGGTCGGCAGCAGGCTCAGTGTGAGTCAGGGCTGTGCCTTGGCAGCCAAGAGGGCAAACCTCATCCTGGGGCACATCAAACACAGCGTAACCAGCTGGATAAAAGAGGTGACTGTCCTGCTGTATTCAGTGTTGGTGCGGCCTCACCCTGAGTGCTGTGTGCAGTTCTGGGCCCCACCATTTAAGAAGGATGCTAAAGGCCCTTGAATGCCTTCAGAGGAAGACAACAAACCTGGTGAAAGGACTGGAAGGCATGTCCTGTGAGGAGCGGCTGAGGACTTTGGGGTTGTCTAGTTCAGAGAAAAGGAGGCTGAGGGTCGTCCTCATTGCTCGCTGCAGCTTCCGGAGGAGGGGATGTGGAGAGGGAGGTGCTGAGCTCTTCTCCCTGGGATCCAGTGACAGGACATGTGGGAATGGCCCAAAGCTGCACCAGGGGAGGGTTAGACTGGCTGTTAGGAAGCATTTCTTTACCAAGAGTGTGGTGAAACACTGGAACAGGCTTCCTACAGTGGTGGCTGATGCCCTGAGCCTGTCAGTGTTTAGGAGGCATTTGGACAATGCCCTTAATGACACACTTTAACTTTTGGTCAGCCCTGAAGTGGTCAGGCAGTGGGACTAGATGATCGCTGTAGGTCCCTTCCAACTGACACAGTCTATTCTATTCTAAAAGAAAATCAGATCATATTTTTAATCTTGTCTAAGGGATGGTTTAGAGAACAAATGATTCATAGATCAATACATTAATCGCATACAAGTGGGTTTCTAACTTCTAGCATAACACATAAGAAAGCACACATCTTTTCTAAAAATCCCAACTACAGCAACCCACCCCAGCTTGCTGCTACAGAAAAGGTACTATAGGAAAGGACAGATCAAAAATAACGTCAGGATTTGAACTAATGGAATCAAACATTCTGTATGAAAATCTTGACTCCAAAGTCAATGGCAGAACTTTCAATGACTTCAACAGCTTCACATTTTTACCACAAATATTTTACAAAGGCTTTATAATTTTGACAGTCCAGATCAGAAAAATAAGCAGGGTTAGAGATTAGATTTAGATTACTATTTTAAAAAAAACCAAACAACAAAAATGTATTCCCTTCTAGAACGAAGGCCAAGCTAAATAATCCCACTTTTCATAAACCAATTAATGAACGTTAGCATCTGGCTGCCTACAATTTTAAACCACAGCCAGGAAACATGATCATAAACCAAACCTGCGAACCTCTCATTTTATCATTATGAACAACCGTGAAGGAAAAGAAAATCCTCTTTGTTGCTATGTTCTACAATCTTTTCAAACACTTAGAAGTTATATATTGGTCAACTTTTTAATTAGAAAATACTGAACATACACTGACACAGGTGCAGGAAACTTGTTAAGTTCTATCTAAAAGAAATTTCACTTTCCTTAAGAAATAGCAATTAGCCTCAGGTATCTGCTGTTAAACACTGTGCCAAGTCCTGTTATTTCACACAAAAAATATCTCAAAATCATATTCTGAGCTGTGAAATTATGACCATGTAGAATTTTAGATACGTGTACTTACTTCCAAGCCCCTAAACCAGCCTGCCAACGGTCTGCAAACATCAGTACTAAATTTAACACTTTCATTATAGCTTCTTTCACAAAGCTCACCTAAAATAACAAAACAAAAGAAGTAACAGTCAGAAATTAATTGTTAAGCAGAATAATTTTCACTATTATGCTGCAATACAAAGGCATCTCATGGCATTTAATCTGATATGTAAAACCAGCCTCCTAAGTACAGTGTGATTCTTCCAAATTTAAGACGGGTTTTGTATTTGCTCTCTTAATTCATTTCATGGCTGACTATTTCAATGAGGACTAAGCACAGACAGGATGTGGGATACAAGGCTACAATCCATGTACCTCCACTTCTTGCCACACCAGTATGTATAATCCTCATTATATTACCAAGCCTCAGTCTGTTCAAATCCTCCCATCTCTTAGAAACAAATATGTCATGTAAAATCTAATATAAAGAATTTAATTTTATCTTCTCATCTTGACAGAACTGAGCTGAGACTTGCAAGGGAAACTGGATCTGTGTTAACTCTGCAAAAGCTACCATTTCCTCAAGAGGACCTATATATCGCTTAGTATGTATGAACTGCAAAATAAGACAGCATAATTAGTACTAAACTATTTTCTCATCCTGCTAAACTCATTATATCAAATATGCCAATTTTTTACCCACCTTTTCTCTCAGTAGACAGCGATCATGGATTGTAGATAGATACCTGTAATGAATCTTTATCAATTGATCTAAATCTTTGGCTTCTTCTACCTGATGCTGAAACTCCAAGCCTGTACTATGAAGAATCTTAAAGAGAAGACCACAGTTATTAAATTCCATGTGGGACACAAGTGCTTATGACTCTCTTCCAATATTTTTTTTTTAAGAGCTTAAAATTGCCTGGTTCATTCACTCTCCCCTCTCAAATTCTAGGCTCACTCTCCAAATTACCATCAATGCAGCAAAAAAAATGGAGCTTGTCTCATAACCGCACAATGACATTCCTCATATATACACGAATACTGCCATTGCACAAGGGCAGACAGACTATCCCTGGAGGAGCTGATCTGGAGTGTATTAATTTTAATTAATATTAAAATTTAATCTTTTAATTAATATTTTAAAAAGGCAATAGTAGGGCAGCTATGCATCTACAGGCATTGCATTTATATTTGGGAAGTCATGTATATATTTCTGGATCTCTGTACTAGAGATTTTTGAGAAGGATCCACTTAACTAAAATGTCTGTAGTAACACTTCTACAAGCATAACATCTCTTAAGAGGGTAACAGCTTACAGAAGCCTATTTGTACATGATTGTGCTTCAGTCATCTGGCACTGGGAGAAGCAGTCAAAAAGAACTAATGATATCCAAAGGTCAATCATATGCATGTAGAACTTTTACAGCATTTTTAGAATTACTGATTTGAAACTGCCAAGTTAAAACCGAAACATTTTTATCTCAAAATAATTTTGCAGAAAGGACTAAGAATTTGCTTTTTTTCTTTTATGTTTTAAATGAAAAATAATATGGCATCTCCAGTTACAAGTTCTTAACATAAATGAAATGGTGATATAAGACAAACCCTAGTCATGATGTAGTTGTGCAGGCTGTTAACAAAATGCATAAGTTTCACTCTTAAGAGGAACATGCGATGTATTTGTTGTTTTATACTTTCTGTTTGAGGTCCAAATAGAGGAAGCGTTCCTTGTTCTAGTGAAGGTCCGTCCTTAGCATGTGGGCTTTCTGCAGCACAGACTAGCTCTAAAAAGAAAAGGCAAGAGTATTATATGGAAGTGCTTACGAAGACGAACTGTAGCTAAAGTGTTACTTAAAACTGAAATGCCTATTATTACATCTGCACACAATACTGATGTAACATTTTTCTTGCAATTCAGACGTTACTAAGATATAGCAACAGTATACTGAAGTTTGATGGTATATGTACAATGCAATTTGATAAATACTAGAATAGTAAATGCTATTTAAGAGCTAAAGATTATGTGAAAGGATTAAAAAAAAAAATCTACATTGAAAGTAAAATGTGTATACTGTCTCCACAAAAGGGAAAAGACTTAAGAACTAAGCCACACCCATAAAGTTTAAACAATACAAAAACACATACTTTTAGGAAGATAATTACTTAACTGATGTACAAAACATAGATGATCCCATCAACATTCTAATTTATTTTTCTAGGACATGAAGTGTGTATCCACTTTATATGGGACAGGAAGAGTATAAACATTATCCTGGCGAAGGAGACACTAAGAGATCTCTTTCTACAGTCCCCAAATATTTAACTATTTTAATCTCAGAGTATTTTTTCATCTTTTCTTAACTTTTTTGCAAGGTACTACTCATAAAAACTTGGACTATACATAAAGCAAATTATTAGGGTGTGGTAGACAGACCTTCTTTCAACAGCAAGGTCTGAAGAATGAAGTAACAAGTTTCCAGTATAAGTAACTAGACCTGAATCAAAGAGACAAAGGGAATGCATGAATAGTGTTCTCCCTGACGCTGAAAAGAAGTGAAAAACATGCTCTGCTTAAAAGATCTAATTTGTGAAGCTAATAGAGGTTAACACTTTATAGAATTAATCAAAATTCTGACTGTTTTATACTACTTAACTGCAGAAAGCAGCAGACTATTTATATCCTTAGACCATAGAACAAGTTTTCAGAGTAACTTTGATTGAAGAAGTTTCTTACCATCAAATCGTAAAACATCTAGACTATATTTGGCCCACTTTATTTGCAGTAAGAGCAGAAAAACTTGACTGTAAATTTTCTGGCATTCTAAGCTTATAACTATATCCACAGGCCAAGGAACCTAAGAAGAGGAGAGAACAATCAAGACAGAAAATGTAAGTCACTTTAATACAACATTTCAAATCCGTTCTAGAATAACAGCAGTATTAACTCACTACCTTGTAACTCAATGTCAAACCATCTAAGGTGTGGACAGGGAGTTTCTTCTTTGCTGTATCAACACTTTCAAATGATATAGACAACCTATACAAGGAAACAAATTATTTAATTGGTGATAATCTGTTTTAAATTAGCAGTTAGTTTAATTATTTTTTTTTTTAATTTCTTATTGCTAAATACCAACTGTCTGATTTAATCTGGTGGACTTGTGTAGAAGAGATGACAACAGCTCAAAACTTCATTAAAACAGATTCTTGTAATCAGCATGCAGTAATTAGTATTGCACTATGCAAGTTAAGTACATTAGTACAGGTAAGTGTGAAAGAAACATAACTAAACTATACTTCACAGGATTTTGCATTTTACCTTGAACTGTCCTCTGGATAGCGTTGCCCAACTGCTTCTTGAAGTTGAATATTTAAGAAGGCAACATTCTGCCAAGTTTCCTTTTCTCTTATTTTGTCAAAAATAGATGTATAGAAGTCATACATGGTATCTCCAGCTTCAAGTAAGAAAAAGTTTCTCATTGCCTGCAAATATTCTACAAGCCTAAACAGGGAACAAACGTGTCATTTCTTCAGTCTTAACCATAGAAGCGAAATCAAACACAACTTACTGACGCAAAAATCTTTTAAAATCTCTTCACTACAACAGCTCAGTATTGAACACAAACTTAATGAAGTCCACAGTAAATGCTTTGCTTAATCCTCAGACAGCCTTCACATATGTTCAAATAAAACAAATAGCCAAGTCATTTTTTCCTGTAAGCCTGAACAGCCCTACTAACTTCAACAGAAATACTCGTGGTTTTCAGCCGTCTTACAGGCGAGGCAATTTTCAAAAATAGCTTAGACTTTGGAAATGCTGTCCTTCTCCCTAATCAGAACTTGGAGGAGGAGATGCAATTTCAGTGAGAGTTCTGTCCAAAAGTGACTTTAATATGGAGCCCCAGAAAATTATGATATGGATTTTTCTTTTCAGATAAAGTAGGAAGAAGAATAGTACCGCTACAACTCTCACAAGAACCATGACTTAATGTATTTAACACATTCAGTATTTCAGACAGATTAAATGCATGATGACTTATGACCACCTGAAAGGTAAAAGGAATAGCCCATTTTACTCTAAGGAATATAAAAATACTGCATAATATTATTTAGTCTGATTTTATAGTACCATAACTGAACCTCATATTAAAAAAAGATATTCTGGCTTCCAAAAATTTGTCTTCCAGTTCCAAATGACACTATTAAAAGTACTGTTTGAAACAATTTTGAACGTCCACTGAAGAGAAATTGTAGCTTTGCTGTTGATTTAAGTCTGACCAAGTCTTCACTGAGGATTCTATCACATTAGATACCCCTCTCCTCCTCAGTGATTTTATTGCTAATTATCAAATTGGAGTAGAAACACAACATAAAATTTCTGCTTTTATTGTACAGCATACCACTGGTAATTAATAAAAAATATAGGAAAAACAAATCTACTTTCTTACCTATAATCCTTCTTTAAAGTTTGCATTAGATTACCACAGCATTCCAAGTATTGCTTGTCTATGTGTGGATAAAGGCAAGACCTCAATGTCAGTTCAAAAGTTTGGCAGGTCACTGATTCTGAGGATCTATCCACACAAACATCCCCACCAGTAAACTTCTCATGGAAGTCACTCTGTTCCAAATATAATCTTAAAAATAAAACAAAATACTTAGGGGTTAAGGTTCACATTTCATACAATATATAAAACAAAAATGTCATACCTTCAAAGCTTTTAATCAAAATTGGATCCTCTGCTTGAAAATGTATGGTGCAGAAGTAAATAAAGCTGTTTCATAACAATAGTACACATCAAGCCTATTAAGTGATCCTTCATACTATTTTTGCATGAACAGGCATAAGAGTATCAAAAAGGATAGCATACTGTAATCACATAATTGCTCAAGGAATATTTTTGAACAAACAACATCAAGTTGAAACACTATACAGCTCAATAAGCAAACCAATTATCATAGGAGCTTTTAAAACTATGGTGTGCACACACAGCAGTCAGATGAACTTCACAGAAAAGAAAAATAAAATTAAAGAAACAAAGTAAAAATTTGAACAACAAAAGTAGCAAAACCCAACAACAACAAAACAACAAACAAACAAAACACCTCACCACCACACACACAGAGAATTGGTTTGAGGTGCCTTAAATATGGGGTCCCTATATATTATCTGTAATATTATATCATGGAAAGAGAGTATCTGCAGTCTATACTTGCTACATTTAATTATTTTGTCATGAAAGGATCAAATTATCATAATAGTCTGTAAAAAGCCACTTGCTAGCTGAATCCATCCTAAGAGGAAGTCCGGCTCATAGCAGCTATCGCCTTGAAAGGCTGGATGAGACAGACATGGAATTAATCTATCAATTTTGATAAACAGAATAGTCCCAAGGAACAAGGGCAGTAATAGAGACTTATCTACTACCAATTATGATTTCTTTAAAACACATTCCTCCTAGGACTGAAATGAAAACATGTAAATCACCAGCTAGTATTTAGGAAAAAGATAAATAGCTATTTCTTATTTGTAATCACAAAATAAGTTTAAGATTTTCAGAGTTCATCTTTCCTGCTAATTTCCAAGACATTTATAACCTCTATATGACTTCCCTCATTAAGAAGAATGAAGATTTTCTACGCAATTAACATGAATTTTGGAAGGCTTTTAAAGTTAAATTATTTAAGCACGGCACAACTGCAGCTGCATTCTTCAAAGAACACATTTGGAGCAAATCAGCGACATTGTATTCCAAGCAAATACATTTAAAAGTTTGGATTTTACAACAGCATTCACTATTAAAACACTTATTTGCCAAAAGCCTGTTATGATAAAGACTAATCCCATCTTCTACACGTACAGATGTGAGTAGCAGATTCTTCACTGATTTTAATTGCTTTCCTTTAACTAAGCACAAGAGTAGTATTTACTCAGCTTTTGTCACCCATTGTTGGTGCTCCTCTTTATCCTGTACTCCCTTGTTTTCAGCAGCAATAAAAATCTGGCCTACCAAATGTCACCAAGCAGAACATTGTTGTCAACAACACAGCGGGAAGATGATTCATTTACCTGGCAAAATTAATAGCCAGCAGCGGGTCATGGACGTCATCCAGTTCCAAGTGTCTTTCTGCTATAGACTGCATCTTTATCAGGCTCTGCTTGGTGGCCTGCTGTTCTGTAATAATATCTGGAACAGACTCTTCCCCATGCCGCAGGCGAGACTGCACCGACTCCAAGAACAGCGTATACAAACTCTTTCGTTCAGCATCTAAATTGGGCAACACATTCCACAGTAAGATTTTGTTCTAAGAGAAAATACAATCTGAATTCCAAAAACACCTCCATACTCCAACACTTACTTGATAAGTTTAACATACTAAATTTAGGCCACTATTCAGGGAAATACTCAAATACATATTTAACTAAGTATTGCTAACACTGCAGGACTAGTCCAATGCCTGAAGTCAAGCCTATGTTCAAATGGATTGCTGAATGGGTGGCTGAAACGTTTCTGAGAGTGTTTGAGAACTTTCTCCTTCATGTGCAAAGGCAATTAATTGAGCACCTGAAACAACGCTGCAGTATTCACTAGAACAGATTGTATTCTCACACCAAAGTGGGAAATAAGCCTAAAGAGTCTCCAAAATAATTTACCTATCTCTACTTCTAAACATCAAGAAACAGCAAAACAAAAACATTATTTTGTTTCAAAAAACCAAAACAAAACAAAAAACAACACTGGTTACACTGTTGTATTGTTTTACAATCACTCAAGATAAACAACCTAAATATCTTCCATCTAATTACTAGTAAGCTTTTTCTTTAAAAAAAAAAAAAAAAAGTTCCACACGCTATCTCAGAATTATTCAACCACTTAGTAAACAACTATTTATTAAAACAGCTTTACTATTGGAACATACAAGCTGGTTTTGTTCGTCTAACAAAAAATCAAATATTTTGCAAGCACATGAAAATGACTTTAAGAAAAATTTAAAGAAAGAAAAAGCAAAGGGAACACTCAGTCTTCATTCACTTTGCTCTTTTCACTTATTTGCACCGGAAGAGTGTTTTCAATCAGATCTGAAGTTAACAACCACGATACTGACATTCAACAGGGAGTGTGGCACTATTCTAAATCCATAGAAACCAAAAAACACATCCATACTGTTAGATACCATTAAGGCATGATGGTCCACAAACTGATGCCTCACCTCTTGAGGCAGCTTGCTGTGGAGAGCCATCTTTGCACTGAAGATTCTTCAACAGCTGCATGGATTTTCCAGCCATGATGATTTGCTTTAGCACAGGTTTCAGAAAAGAGACCATAGTGTGTTGCCTGCTTGAAGGTGCCTGATCACTGCCAGAACTGGCACTGGCATTATCACTCATCTTCTCTTCATTCTCCGTCTTCTCTGACACACTATATAATGTGTAGGTAGCATACCAAAAATCCCTGTGATTAACTGGAACATTTTTGTTTCTGTGAAGAAATTAAAAGCTGTTGAGTATTTCCCTTTTCAAAAGATGAAATTTCCATACTAGAAGACACATATCATCTTTGCTCTATGCTTTGCCTTCCTTTTACGACAGTGAAGAAACACTTTCAAAACTATAAAAAATAAACTCATCTGTATCGTAAACTATCTAGACACCTCAGAAAGGATGATAGCTTTATAAAGGATAAAGAATCAGCTTGCAGGAGATAAAAACAACCGTGTAACTAAATAAGCCCCCAAAACAAGGCAAATAGAGTACTTATAATTAAATTTGCCCAGGAAGTTAACTATTCAGAGAGCCATTCGTCCTTAATAACAAAATGATTAGTGACTGACTTGCAGATTTATTTAATATGCACAACGAAGCAAATACCACTTGTAAAGCTGAAAAATTCTAGGTGAAACTCAATTCTTAGTTCACTTTGCTCTTTTGTCCTATTTAGATCAGATACACAGTCTGGTCTTTGAAGTCAGATGGAAAACAACCTCTATTACGTAATTAAAATGAAGCTCAAACGTAAGTTGAAATCACTTCTGTTGGCAGCACTGAAAACAAAACTACAGAACCACAGAAACAAAAGTCAAACAGGACACAATAAGGACATTAGAGATCTCAGCTAATAAGGATAATATTACAGTAGTACTAAAGCTGTTCTGTTCATGCTCATCCTTAGCTGCCTTAACAAACAGAGGTTCAGTTAATTATGACAGATAAGGGGGCAACTGATCTGTAATTAGGAACCAAAATTCTAAGCTCTATATTCACTTTCCACTTCAAGCTGTAGTGACCAGCAAAATGTAACACACAAACAGAAGAAAAATTAACAGCTCAAGTAACGTTTAGGATACATGCATGTAATTTAAGACACCATATTAACTTGTACTACAGGTCAGAAGCAGTGTGTACTTCAGTTCTAAATAGCATTTGATTTATAACAAACATACATTAGTGAAAGAATAAAAAAGTAAATTTTGTCATTTTTGCAAACATCTTGATTTTGAAAAATGGTTAATTGCTTTTTATAAAAAGTCAATACACTCAGAGTCAGACTGATGATTATTTACTATAGATGCAAAAATTTAAAAAATTTATTTCTGTTACAGAACAATACCTGTTAGGACTCTGTATCTAATGCAGTTACCCTAATGGGGAGCCTCAGACAAGTCATAAAAGTATGATTAAGAAATTAATTCTACATAAGTAAATTAACAAACATGAAAACCCACTTTTATTGTCACCCTTCACTTCCTAGGTTCTATAGCAGGTTTTGTATTCATACTAGCACAGTGTCATATGTGTCCAGTATTAGCATCCCTACCTCTGAATGATAAATTCCTTTGCAGGATCAAACAAATTACCATGGACTATCCACTCATCCACTGTCTGTAAGTATGGCCTCACAGTTTCAACCCAGAGAGAGAACAGAAGGGATACCTGAATTTAAAGAAAGGAAAAAAAAAAGTGGCTCAATGTTTTTATAGTAAGCATTAGAAGCAATATGGCAAAGCCTAACCTCTTACTTGTGCAATTATAATTTATAAGATAAACATAAATACATTTAGGGATTTTTTAAGATGACATGTTTAATTAAAAATTACAGCTTTATTAGTTTTAATGGAAGCAATCATTGTGCATGCTTCCCTATGTTACTTTTTGTCATCACAGCTAGACCTAAACAGCACTCTAATTCTCTTAAGCAGTAAGTGATAGCCATAAAACATTCTGTGACTTTATAACATAGAAAAGAGGAAAACAAAAGGACATCTACTATATTTTCACAAGCATAAACAACAAGTTACTGTAAAAACCCAAAACCCTACATTTTAGCACAAACTGAATTATACAGCTGTAGAAATAGGAGGGAAAGCCATTTCAAAGCTCCCTCTTCCATAACAGCTTCCTGGCCTCTGACTCCCCACAGTTCCTCCCCTCAGTCCTAAAAACACAGTGCTGCTGATCTCATAAATCTGATTTTGTCCAGGTTGAGTGAATTCATGTCAGAAAACAGTAATGTATTATGGCTATCAAATTTGTCCTCAATCCTTGGTAGCTGAAGGCAAGTGTACTCCATCACCATAGAGAAATTTAAGGTACTAAATATTCTAGTGTGTCATTCTGTTAAGGAAAGAATGACTTTCACTAACGTTTGCTCAGATGCTTCTCCAACACTGTCATATTCAAGAATAGCTTTGTAGAGAGTATTAAGCAGATGAGATGCTCGTACAACATTTCTAGTGTCAGGTGGCACTTCTGCTACTCCTGTGCTGAAAACTTTGTGAAGTACCTTCAGCTGTGCCAGCCGGGGAGCCAACTTATCTATTACTATTGAAAGTGTGACTGTTTTATCTGGAAAAAAATAAAAACATGTTATTAATGAGGTTTTAAAATGCAGCATGGCATCTTTCACAGTTTCAAAATGTATCTGCATAATGTTTTGCATGTTTCTCTTATAAAAACTTACTTGTGTGCCCCCCTCCTGTAAAATTTCCCTGGCACTGTACCTTTGTTGATTATGCATTTTTCAATTTCAGTAAGTTCCTCTTTAAAGCTAATGAAATATTTATATAAGGCCCACATAAAAGCTTGATAGGTTCTGAATGGGGCTTCAGTAGTTTTCTTTGGAGTGGAAACAGTTCCATGGATTATGTTTTCTGGGCTGTGTCCCATCACTTCATCAATAAACTTCTGCAGTCTAAACACAACTTGACCATATGCTGCTATCTGCTCCAATACAGATCTCAGGCAATTCTAGGGAAAAAAGAAAGACAACTTTTTAGACTCATCTAATAAAAATTTATATTTTATAAAGCCTAAAAATTAAATCACAAGATATTTCTGTGAATTAAAAATTAATAAAATTCTGCCATCTCTATCACTTCATCACATTCTCACATATGGGAACAGCCCATTCAGTTTTATTAGGTCAGATGTGTTTTGATTAAATTAAGAACAACTGTGGAAATTCAGAAACAACTTACATGGGTTAAATGAGTTACAATAATATCATTCCGCACAGCCACTTTTCCGTCGTTCAGCTGAAATATAAAAAGCTTTTTCACTCCTGAAAGTAGCCTTGAAAAGAAACAGAGATAGTAGTAATTTTTCCCCCTTAATGGAATCATAATTATATAATTAATCCCTTGCCTTAAAGTTTCTTTTTTTCAAATAAAAGGGGACCACAGATCAACTACGATGCTAGTGGTACTGTAAGTTGTTGCTATAACAAGAACAATAAAACACTGGCATCAAGCAAGCATCTCCTTAAGTTCCCTTACAGCTGAGATAATTTCCAGTTATAGGATGATTCAAACCTACTTTCTAAAATTGGACACTGTATTATAAATCCATGGGACAGGATTCAAACAAATTGGTTCTTCTTAACAGTTAGACTTGAAGAATCAACGCATACGAGCAGCAGTAAGCTACTTTCTTCTTTGTGAATCTGAATGGTTAACACACATCTGCAGCATCTTTATTGCCAGCAATGGTGCAAGCTAAAAGCTCGATAATAATTCTTTCTTCAGACACAACTTCAAAGATAAATCTCTCATTTCCTCGAGAGAAACACTTAATGTTAAGATGGGAGCTTTTTGATGTTGTTCTTACCAAAGAGTTTCCCGTATAACCTGAGTTTCAGTGACTAGTGTTCTCTCTTCTGGCACATATAAAGGATCACTAGTGTACAAGTGGTGGTCCCTTAGAAAAAAGGAAATTAAAACAATTTAATGGCTGAAATAACCGCTGAATCACCTGAAAGTAAGCCGGAAGCAATAATCTTTGTTCTATTTATATCTGAGTAGATTCAAGGTTCGCGAGGCATTTTAAGTATACAAACAAAAGCAGAGTCTGTTTTCATACTGCTAAGCAAAATACTATGGAAAGCATTCAAATATCATCCAGCTGTATATAGCAAGACAAGCAATTCAGCAGCAAATACATGAAGTGCTGAATCTGGGTTGGTTTGGGTTTTGTGTTGCTTGTTTGTTTTTAAATTCTTTACACTTGATTAATTTCACACTCGATGCTGTGAAAACTTATAGTTACTTTCTGTTAAAAATACTAAGCTAAAAAGTAAAATACTAGTTTCCTTAACCCATATAAGAAAATTCATACTTTAGCCCAGAAGTTTACTTAAGAAATGGACACTTTCACAGCCACCTAAGAACTTTCTCTTATGACCCTGTGTTATACCATTCTTCATAAACCTTCCATGCTGTTTTTCATGTTATAGTGAAGTACGGAACAATTAGTTGCATTATTAATATTTTGACTCATTAATATAATCAGTGATAAATTTTATGTATCTATGTTCAAAATTCAAAAATCCAAATTAAGTAATACTGGTTATATATAATACATATATATAACATACATCTGCTAATGACATTGAAAAAAAATGGTGCTGCTTTATTTATGTCACAGATCTCCTAATATTCACTGTAACTTTTGGTACATAACTGCATAGATAACCAACTGACACTAAAATAAATTCAACTCCTTGATTAAAAAATTAATTAAATTAAGGAACCAAAGTCTCATGATCTGTATTACTGCAGTAGCAGTACTGATACATCATCATTTGAGACAGAGGGAAGAATCAGGCTTTTTTTTTTTTTTTTTAAGTGAACTTCCTTCTCATTTTCTTTCTCAAACCATAGCAGATCACAATGATGTACTGTTTTATGTTCCTTCCCCACACAAAATCTGTGTTTAAGACTAACTTTGTAAAGGTAGGGACCAAAACCAAACAAAAAGTTAAGCTTTAGGAACTCCTCATTTCCAGGCCCACTTACAATGCACCCATATTAGTTCCTCAGAGATTCGTAAGGGTCAACCCAAACAAAACTCAACAAGATTTGCTTATTTGAAAAAGAAAAGCATAATAAAAACTAAAAAAACCAAAAGGAGAATAATCTACCAATAGAAAAAACAGCTCATTTGTTCATCTTATTAAATCATACTCCTTTAATTCTTTTTTTAACTAAATCAGAAATAACTATACTACCTTTAGGCTTAATAAAGTCATTATTTAGCACTATATGCCAGTAAGGAATATCTAAGTGATCCCGTGTTCTTACCAGACTGCAGCCAGGTTGGAATGCAAGTGCAAACTATGTGAAAAGCGAGGAGCTCTTCCTGTCCAGTACTGAGGAACTACATGCTGCTCCAGCCAGCTGCGGGCATCAGGTTCACCCACTGTGGAAACACATGACCGTCTGTGAAGTAATTTTATCTATTCAGGAAATGCTTATAAAACACAGGAAAAAGTTGTTAATAAGCCTATCCATGCAGCTGCAGAATCACAGACCTTTTCAAACAAGTTACAACTTACAAATATTTACACTTTACTGTGCTCACATACATGATATCATCATGCACAAATTCATTCACACAGAAAAGCCTCATCTCCTAAAATATGCACAAGTTTTAAAAACAAAACAAAACTTGGGAGATTTATGTAGTTTCCAATTCTTCCTCAGAAAATGTGCTTCTGTCTCAGACTCAAACGATATATACAAAACCAAGCTGACTTAAAAAATACACTTTCAACTATCACCAACTTCGTCACTATGCTCTTTTTCATTCAGTAAATTACCTAAAAATGATTTTTTCTTAAATGTGATTATCAAGAAAACTTTACCTAACCACAGTTAAACAGCTATTGTTTATACAACGAGTATTATGCAGTCTTCTTATCCTGTATCCTATAACATTCTATGCAAAAATATAGAGTAAATACTCGCTGAAGCTATTCAAGAGTAAGCCACTAGTGTTCTAATCGTATTAAACTATTTTTTTTTCCAAAAATTTCATACCCAGAGTCAATGGTTTCTGTTGTCAACCAAATTTTGTTTCAGCATTCTGATACTTAATAATAAAAATTTACATTATATCCATACAGCCACATGCTACCTTTACTGTACAATTTTTCATTTCTATATTGGAATATCCTTGTGTGGTTCTACAGAAAAAAATTGAATTCTTCTCCAATAGCAACAACAGAAATCAGATCAAACCTTCCATATTGCTTCTTTACTGTTAAAAATAAAACAAGCAGGAGTGAACAATAAGGTGCACTTTAAAACTACAATCATAGGCCTAAAATATAATACATCACTAAAGAATAATCAATAAAGCTGCATTAGCTTGCTAAATTTCAGTATGTGTAACAGAAGAATCATAATTTATTCTAACCTTTCCAGGAAACATTAGGTACTGTTTTCTTATTTGGATCTTGGTCTTCTAAAGGTGTTCTGTCTACCTGAATACCCGAGTCCTCCCTGCTCAAAGGCTGAGTGTCTTCCTCCTCTTCACTTTCTCCAGACCAATCCTGTAAAGTGCAACAAAATCCAGTACACTTCAGTACGACATAGCAGATAGATCCATATTCATTTTCTATTCAAGTCAAACATAAACTGTTCTCTTCTTTTTTCCACTATAAAGTAAATTCAGGACACTACGATTAACATAACTGTCTACACTAATAATCAGACAAATGCGAGAACTGGAAAAGATCAGAGAACTACAATAAGTTCTGATTAGGAGCAGGCAGGGTGGTCAGCACAAGGAACCAGTTTAGTTGTAGGACTACATCAAAACATGGTGAGCAACAATTGTATTACTGTTTCTCTGTTTGGGTCTGTGTGTATTTCATGGCATTAAGTAAGAAGTAATGTATTAGGGAATCCTGCAAGAATCAACATGCACAGTATACAAAGCAGAACAACTCAACCAGGTCTCTAACATACTTCAAACCAGTGTATACAGTTTGTAGGTTTTTTTTACCTTAAGAAATTACTTACTGGTGTATCTATGCCAGGGCCAAAGTAAATTTCTTCTCCTTCCATCAAATACTTTCCCCAATCAAATTCTTCTTCCTTTTCTAAGAGAAATATAAATATAAAAATAGTCAGTATTGCATAACTGACTTTCTTTTCCTCTAAAAGCATTTCCAAAGCTAAAATTATCTTGTTACTCTAAATCTAAACCAAAAGGCATTCCCTTCCACTTAAGGTTACACCGCTGTTTCTTTAACAAGGTTATACACTTTCAACATGACATGTAGATTGTGATATATCAACCACATATATTCCTTATTTATTAATTCTCAGTTTTGTTGCTTATACATTCAAAATACGCAACATAATGTGCCATCAGCATATTTATCTGTAGCATGTTACACTACCCTACACTTCAGTCCTGGAAAAACATGCAAGAATGCAACGTATCACTTATTGTGACTAGTTCCGTTTAGCTGGGTGGAAACATTCTAAATGTATCATTCACATATGCACAAAGATCCCGGACTGCAGACAACATAAAGCAAAAACTGTCTTACTCTCCAAAAAAGACACCACATATCCATGATGTGATGTGTAATACTTTAAAAATAACAATCACACTTACAATATATTATATCTTAAACATGAAGCTTACTCAACTGTAATTAGTGTTGTTTGAGATAACCTCTTCATATTCACATTCCTGGAATGGGCTGAAAGTGCATTCAAAACACCGCCGAGGGAATGTGCAGAGATCATTCAAAAAGGAATCTTAAGATGCAAGATTTTCTTTAGGTTAGTCTGAAATACTGTTCTTTCAGTCTATCATACAACACTGTAAACAAATGGGGGACGGTATCCACTCAAACTTAAGCACAAGCCTCATTTTTAGGCAGTGAGTGAAATAATCCTACTTCAGAAAGCAGGCAGCTGGGATCTCCCTCTAGAAACCCTCAAAGGTATCTCCTTTTCTTTGACTACACAGGGAACACAGGAATTTAAACCACCAAAGCTGTTTCAAAAGACCTCCTACTGAGGTGCAAGACAGAGGCTGAGGACAGAAACCCGCTGCCTGTCTGTCTTTGAGCACGTACACACTACTGAGAACATTGGTAGGTGGTAGCGGGACAAGTGAAAAAGAGCTCCCGAGATACTCTGGTGGCTGGAAAACTTAATTAGGTGATGTAATATAAATGGGGGTAGGAAGGACTTCCAGGCTATTCTAAACCAATAAAGACAATCAATAAAGCACCTTGAAGTGAAGGAGATAATAGAAGGAAAACTGTCCCTCTTATCAGACTGTATTAATGGCTTGTATCTTTTATTAGCAATATAAAAACACCTTGTAAACTTACCCACTTCTTTGACTCTTGGTTTTTCCACATAGGTGGTGTTGGATGGAGAATCAGACAAACACAACAGAAGAGACAGTATGGCATAGTGTGTATCTGTCTTTAAAACACATTAAAAAAAAAAAATCAAGTCAGTAAGTGGCCTGAAAGATTTTGGTTAGGAGCAAACTCAGCCTGTTATCTGC
>NW_010287529.1:28950-34428 GCF_000700745.2 Antrostomus carolinensis
TCTTGACTTACAGAAATAACATCTGCAACATGATATTCAATGTTATAGAATCATAGAATGGTTTGGGTTGGAAGGGACCTTAAAGATCATCTAGTTCCAATCCACCTGCCATCAGCAGGGACACCTTCCACTACACCAGGTTGCTCAAAGCCTCATCCAGCCTGGCCTTGAACACTTCCAGGGAGGGGGCATCCACTTCTCTGGGCAACCTGTGCCAGTGTCTGACCACCCTCACAGGAAAGAAATTCTTCCTAATATCTAATCTAAACCTGCCCTCTTTCAGCTTAAACCCATTTCCCCTTGTTCTATCACTCTGTGCCCTCGGAAAAAGTCCCTCCCCAGCTTCCTTGTAGGCCCCTTCAGGTACTGGAAGGCCGCTATAAGATCTCCTTGGAGCCTTCTCTTCTCCAGGCTGAACAGCCCCAACTCTCTCAGCCTGTCCTCACAGGAGAGGTGCTCCAGCCCTCTGTTATCCATTCTCTATCTGAATGTTATCCACTCTCTTTTGCCTACTAATAAGCCAACCAATATCCAAACACTTCAAAAGTAGCCACAGCATAAGCTGCCTCTTACCGAGCTGACAGTCAGAGAATATGGAAAAGAGGCAAGAGGAACGCTGAAGTGCTGTTAAAGTACAAAGTCACCAGGGGCCAAGGGCCAAGGGACAGCTACGTTAATGTGGATGAGGCAGAAGGACACAGGTAATGGGCCTGCAGGGAACCAAGTTGTGGGTTCCCTCATTCGTATGGTTGATTATTTCAAACAGAGGCTAAAATGAAGTTAGCTAAAACACTTTGCTAAAATCTCTATATTTTAATATCATGTTCTCATTATCTTTCCTCATCTGAAAATCGACACAAAGCACTAAGGACACAACTTTAACTCCAACACTGCACTAATGCAGTTGTGAAACAGAAGCCTTCAACCAGGTTAGAATACTGTGCCAACGCTGGTATGCTGCAGAGATCTGTGTTATGGTCTATTCCTAAATATCTCCTTACAGCTCAACCATTTCTTACTAAAGAAAGATTTTTCTTTGGCCTGATCCTAACTTTCCAAAGTTCTTCAGCAGGTCATTTCATATCTAGACAAGTAGAGATTCTGCTATTTACATCCTATATATTTTGACATATATATACACACCCATACACACACTTAAAAAGCTCTTTGGAAATGAGAACCAACTGTATTAAAAAAAAAAAAAATCAAATTTCTGATAAAGCAGCATCACACTCATCTAGTATATATGGAATACAATACCTTCCTACTGAACATTACTGACTCTACAAGAATTTCTCAAAGAATACCAGTAGGTCACTGACAGAATCACACGTGCGAGTTGGTGTTTCATTTACCAGTCATAAAACTGATAAATACTGTTTTATTTATCAGTTTTATCAGTTGATAAAACTTCATCATCTTCCCAGTTATGTGCCACTGCTAAAAACCACATGCAGTTTAGCTTCCCAATACAAGATATCATCTATCTCCAGCTACATCCCAGTTGCATTTAAAAAGAAAAAAAAGTCTCTTTCAAGTCTTAGGTTACTTGCAACATTCAAATTTAAACTGCTTGTTTGGGTTTTTGTTTTGATTTGTTTTTATTTGATCCTCAAAACAAGCACAACCAAAGGTACTTTTTCAAAAATCTGCAGAGTACAGTATAATAACCGAAGATATGTGTAAGCTATCGAGTGTTCCAAGGTTTTCCCCACAAATTAGAGGAAACCTAAACAGTGCAAAGAAAGGTAAATGTCAGTTCAATGAGAAGTAAAATCAGACTGTAACTCAGAAACCATACTCTTATTAAAGAATACCATTATATGGAGCACCGCCTCTTAAATCACAAGCTTAAATTCCCCAATAGCAGGAGCTTTCAGTTTTCAAAGATCAAATTCATTATTAAACTACTACACTGGAAAGTGTTTTAAGTGAGACAACTTTTGCCATATCCATCCATTCCATATCCCAAACTGATCTGATACGAAGTGTACCAAAGGTGAAATACATATATCATCTCAATAAGGAAGCTACAGGGCAGGAGCACTCAATTTATATTAAAATCAAAATGTCCAGATGCACTACTTAAAGTAAAAAAATTAGGCAAAAAGTAAGAACTCCTCAGTTAGCTGTAGTTTTAGAACAGATGGGAATCTAGACACACCCCATTTCTAGCTACGACACTTGTACAATGCTGACCATAAAACACCTGTTCTGCAATGAGAAGACGTCCTCTAAGCCATGACACCGCGTGTGCTGAAACCCTGACAAGACAATAAACATATTTCTAAAATAAATGGGGAAACTAAAGAATACAACCCTGAAAATCCATGACCTGAACAGCAACTGCAACCCCACTGATAAGTCATCTGAAATTTCCAACACAACGTTACAGGCCCCATTGTCAGTATAAATGCAAGAGTGCTGAAAAAAAGAACAAGGAAATTAGAACATACTTACCTTTGTTTCTTCAACATTTGGGAGTGGTGAGTTCAGAAATTTTTCTGTAAGTCTTTTCCAGCTTGCAGCTTTTCCAAGGTCAGAATGAACTATCAATTTTTCATGTATTCTAATAACAAAAATAGTATCAAAAATGCTTCAAAAAAGTTAACTGATCCATTATTAATCCATAAGCATAAAACTTACCCTTCTATCGTCCTCTCTACTTTGTGACTGTTCACATCAAGAAAACGGTGAAATCTGTGTAAGAAATCTGTATTAGAATATGTTCAAAAAGGAAGCTTAAGTGAGGAAGAAAATAAAGCTGATTTACATATATGAGGACAACATTACTAGTTTAATAATGCCCGCTTAATTCAGCAACAGCATTGAACATCAACAAAATTCAATCTCTCCGTCTCTTGGCTCGAGAAGGATTAACTACAACTGACCTTAAAGATGGAAAAAATGGAATGCAGGTTACATTTAACCAGCATTTTAAGCCGAACGGAAAATTACTAGTGTATCAGCAAACTAAGCAATTAAAGTACGCTGCCAGTTAAGCCAGGTGGAGCAAGGAGATCAAAAGCCTTATTGGTAAAGGCATCTGTGTCAAATGCACAAAAATTATCTGGGACTTGCATCACAAGCACAGGCAAAACAAATACCCACATGGGAGGGCCTCTAAACCCAAATGAAGCTCCTTTATAAATAATTAAGGAGAGTGCCTAAAAGAAAAGAGAGCTTACTAAACATACATATAGATACACCACCAAAGGCAGCATGTATAGGGACAAAAAAAAAAGTCACAAAAGGCAAGATGAATCTTGCAGAAGAAATTAGATTATGAGTAAGGTTCTTCAGTTATACAGAAAGACAAACCAGCGAATGGGATGTGACAGCAGTGACCACGAGGTCAAGATACTCTTTATGTAGGCCCTCAAAGTCAACCTAATATTTTGCCTCAGCTTCCAGCAACTGTGCAGAATACAGGAGGTAAAACTTCATGATCACAGACAGAAATAAAAACTACTGGATCTGAAGCAGGAGCAAAAGTTAAGCTAAATAGACTGAATTTGGAAAGATAATCTAAAATCACCTTCATGTCAAAGTAATGAACTAGAAAATGAAACCATAAGGTAAGTAGCAACAATTTTTATTAAGTATCACTGAAGGATGAAGACATGTCCACATTAAAGAAAAGAAGAAATTACTTTGTTAACTACAGACCCATTAGTCTTATTTCAGCTGTGTGTAAGGCTTTGGAATAAAAGCATGATAAAATGTATCATTAACTAGGTAGTTGACATTTAGGTTAAGAAAATACAGCTTATCTCATCTATTACAGCACATTAGCTCACACAGGAAATCATTAGTTCAAATGGCAAACGGTGGTAACTACAGAAAAACAGACTGGAAAGACAACAAAAAAAACCCCCCAAAACCAAACCCAAGATTCTGCACTGAAAATAAATATTAAGCTGAAGGGAAGTTATTAATGAAATTATTTTAGTCTAGTATTACTTAAAGCTTTAATTAATGGCCCTAATACACACACACACCAAAAAAAGTATCAACTTTTTTAGGCAAGTTGGGAACATCATGAAGAAGACTACCATGCTACATGGAAAGAATTTGATGAATCTGAGAACTACAGCATAGAAACATCATAAAATCTAACAATACAACCACAAGTTTCACAAACTTGAAACTCGAGACCTTCTGCTACAACCTAAAGTCTCCTGGTTGGGAAATACAGTATTAGTCAACCTCAGGCTGAAGTTTTATGCACATTTCTTAGACAACAATTCTGGCATAAAAACCTTCCTCTTCCCAACCATCCCTGTCAAAATAGTTTTTTGTCAACTCTGCATCACCCCCTTTGTTCTCCTGCCATGTAGTTTAAAAAAAAAAATACAACCCAACAATTCCCCAATCTAAAAGAGCACAGAGCTACAAAAGCAACTGGGTCACCAAAACAGGAGATGTCACAAGAAGAGGTGGAAGACAGGGCATATTTTACCTGGCTAAAGAAACCCTGTTACTGTTACCAATCCACAGACTCAGACAACGCCTGTTAACAAGCAAGTATTTTGATGCAGCCATCCTATGATGCACTACACAAAACAGGTTTGGTAAATATAAAGAGGGAGATAGCAGTTACAAATACCACATTCCTATACTCCCACTGAATACAACCAGCCTACTCAAAACTCAACAGAGTTGAACTTGTCAAAACACAGGTTACAGGTCGTACCGAGCTCTCCCACACCCCAGACTCACCTTTGCTGCTGATCAATGCCTATTTGGTTATTAAAGAGGTTACTGGAACCTGTTAGTAGCTAGGATTCACAGTCCAACTTCATGCAATGCACTTATGCTATTGCTCACCCCCAAGAATGGATTTAAACAGCATAAAAAATATAAGTAGCGTTGATTTAAAATGGATTAGGTACTTGCTGCATGAATTTAAGCAAGTATGTAAGGCTCCAAAGAGACAGCAGTTAGTGATAGTATGGGAAATTGGAAACAGACTGTGTAAAAATTGGCAGCAGACACTGAAATGGTAACTGTGATAAATGAATAAGAGTAGCATGCAAAACTTTAGTAAGGCCATTTTAGATGGTAGTGCAATAGAATTAAAAGGATATAGATAATATACATTACAGGTAATAAAGATCATGTTCATGACAAGCCCTAATAACATCAAGCACATGATCTTCTGCAGACAGGGAACCTTTCACATAAGCAGCACAGTATTCCTGGCCAGAAGCTTTATCTTGACTTGGCGGTTTCCTTGCTCTTTACAAAGAAGGGTTATTTCTTTCCTTCACTGCGACAAATAAAACCTTGGAGGGGTGGCAAAACGAAGAGGCTGAAAGGTGCCTTTTTACAGACCAGCAGAAAAGCCCTGAAAGACCCAGGTTTAAAAGTGGCGGCGCAGTCGCCGCTGACCCTCTGACAGGGGCTCGCAAACGGCCCCCGGTGCTGCCCCAGGCGCCGGGAGGGCGGGAACGGCAGGGCACGGCTGGGCCGCTA
>NW_010287530.1:0-7550 GCF_000700745.2 Antrostomus carolinensis
TCCCATCCCATCTCACCGGGTGGGGACAGGGAGTGCAGGTTCACATGGTCCTACTGTGGTTCAAACCACCACAGAAAGCTCCTCAGATTATATCCTACTTTCAACAGGATAACTGGTTCAAAAGTTTTGAGAAGAGACAGGCAGATAAATATCTTTAGTTCTGTTTTCAATCAACTTAAAACAATACAGAAAAGGTTTTTTCACTGTCTTTTACTGACAGAAGCAGAGTTGTATCTGCTGCCCCAGGTTCTCTCAGGCTATGGCAGTGTACACATGACACTTGTTGACGAGTGAGCTCTGCAGACTGCTTTGAAAAGAACATTTCTCTGACCAGTAGCCTAAAAGGTCCCAGATAAATCCCAGAATGGTGACTTCACCTGATGTTTAGTTACAGTGAGATTCATCTCTTGCATGTTTTATCACAGGTAGCTGTTCAAAAGTTCACTCTTAAAAGCAATTTCCATCTGTGCATAAGTAATTTGATGTCAGTCCTTTTTATTTGATTCTCTGCCCCATAAAGGGTATTTCCATACCCAAGGAGATAAGAATGGATACCCATTATCATATCTTATTATGCTTGCCCAGATCAATTATACATTTCCTATACAAAGTCTTTATCACATTTTTTCCATGTGACCCTTCATAAAGGTCATTCCTTTGATAATCTAATGAAGCTGCCATCCTTCTCCTGTTTAATCTCATCACTGGATGCATTGACACTGTTAATTTCTATAGTATATTGTTAGGTATGAAGGCTAGCAGGGATTATTCATATCTAAAATACATCTGATTGGTTTTTATAACTTTTTTTTTTTTATAAATAACAAATAATCCTATATATAATCATTCACTGTAATTGTGTTGATGACACTAACGGTACTAAGGAACACACAGATGTTTC
Source organism: Antrostomus carolinensis (assembly GCF_000700745.2). NCBI lineage: Eukaryota > Metazoa > Chordata > Aves > Caprimulgiformes > Caprimulgidae > Antrostomus > Antrostomus carolinensis. The sequence continues at coordinate 902 of NW_010287530.1, forward strand.
TCTCCCTCTAAACCCAAAAGAACTAAATAAATAAGATTTTAACTTGCATCTACACCATCAGCTCCTTTATTTAATTTTTTATATCTATTTTCTGCATTTTGTATTAAGTCTGTATGTAGGCTCCACAGATAAATGATCTCCTGTTGTGTTACTACGTTGCCTCACAAAGTGGAGACACAATTCTGAGTATAACACAAATGCCTAATAATAACAGTAACTGGGAAAAAGAATCCCTTTTGAAATTACTTAACTCACCAAGCATTGTAGGATAAATATCCACGAGAGAGACCATATTTGGTACTTGCTGCTGCTCTTTTATGCCTGGCCCCATAACTAAAAGAGGAACATGGGAGCTTCCCTCATACATGCTCATTTTATAGAACTGCCGGTGTTCCATAGCAAGTTCCCCATGATCTGCAGTGAATATAACGATGGTTTTTTTAAGGAGCCCAGTATCTCTCAGAGCTGAAATAATCTCACCTGCAACAAGAAAAAGATATGGTAAAAGACACCTTCAAAATATTCTTTCCAACTTCTGTACCTGCAAAGCAGCATGAAAACCCCAAGGAAGCCTAGATGGAGGGTCAGACACTCCACTCTGACACAGAAGGGCAGAGCCCAAAGCGTTCAGCCCAAGACAACATACAGTCAGAAATGAGTTAGAGGGGTCTGGCTCCCAATGAGGCCAGAACAACAACAATAAAAATGTCAAAAGGCAAGGATGCACCCCAAAACAAGCTGCATTTTTGCTTTCGTCACTTCTGTTTAATTTATAGTGTAACTAGTAAGAGTAGTTTCAAGAGCAGGAAATCAGGTCAGCAGAAGCCCTGATGCTACATTTAGGGTGAAGGACTCTTGACAGTATCCACCTTGCCCCGACTCAGGGGGAGACTCTCCTGCCCGTGCCCGTATCCCCACAGGAGCCCCTCGCACAAACATTTGTGTAACAAAGACAGGGCCACTTCTCATAACGGCAGTTCATGACAAAACACGGGGAAATGGGTTTAAGCTGAAAGAGGGGAGGTTTAGATCAGATATTAGGAAGAAATTCTTCACTGTGAGGGTGGTGAGACACTGGCCCAGGTTGGCCAGAGAAGCTGTGGCTGCTCCTCCCTGGAAGTGTTTGTGGCCAGGTTGGATGAGGCTTTGAGCAACCTGGTCTAGTGGAAGGTGTCCCTGCTGATGGCAGGGGGGTTGGGACTGGGTGAGCTTTAAGGTCCCTTCCAACCCAAACCAGTCTATGATCCTATGATCAATGATGTCAGTAATGAAGCAAAGCACTTACACATCTTTAGTGTTAAAAGACTAAGATGATTCTTGCTCAGACTAGTTAAAAATTCAAAAAACATTACCAAATTAAGCCCCAGTGCAGACACTGTGCAATACCATCATTCCCTAAAACTGTCAGGCTTCCATCGATATCTTTTTCTTCCTAAAATGTGGAAGAGTAATTCTGTGTTTTTTAAATTACTTTATCATTCTAACATTGCTAAAAAGATCAGCTTATTTATTCACGTATTTCATATTAGAATGCACAGAAATTCTTGTTCTTTCACGGTCACTTTTCAAATTAAGAAATAAAATACTGTAAATGGAGACTAATTTGCATTATAGTTTTTATTATGCAGATCTTACTGCAAACTAGGAAAAATTCTGAATGCCTAATTAGTTTCGTTTGTTTTTTTTTTTTCTTCTTAACTTTCAATAATATGCTGCTAAAGGAGACTTCAAAGGTAACCTTACTGTTTAGTCTATGTGCAATAGCTGTCATCCAGTCTATGCACTTGAAATCAATCTCCAAGGAAACTGCTCATGCCCTAAGGTTTATCTTTCTTTCCAGCTTTGCTTTGCTGGTCTGTCCCCTTCACAGTTGTTTCCATCATTTCAGTTAGCACTTTATCAAAGAGCATTTAGGTCCTCTTGATCATGGGTCAAGCAACGTTTTGCTGCAGTTACTGGGCTTTTACAAGGTCCCTGACTGGGGGTTGTGATTACTTTTTCGAGTGCTCTGAAATCACCTTGAAATCACTTTGCAACAGTCTTAAAAATGATCCAGTTATTTATTGTACAGGCTGATTAAGCAACATCCATGTGACTTTTCCCAGATCCGAGTCGTGCGTGGTATTTTGGGGGGTTTTTTTTGTTGTTGTTGTTGTTTTTTGATTGGTTGGTTGTTTTTTTTCCCCAAAAGATCAGCATTTTCTTAAAAAAAAATCAGAACAAGAAAACCCACTGCATAGTGGAACATCACCTACCCAGCATGGCATCTGTCTCCGCACACATAGCATAATAAAATGCTCTAATATCTCTCACTTCTTGCTTCGTAAACTCTCCTGTGCAATTCTTGGTGTAGGATGAGTAATAGTCTACTGGATGCATCTCTGAAAGAGAAGACCACTTGGGTATTTTAATAGCTTCATAAATTACCTAAAAATAAGAGGAAATTAACATTACTTCAGCAACTGAATTAAATATTTTTTTGGTAAAAAACAGATTTAATTTAAAACTTTTTTAGCATAAATTCACAGTTCTCAATGTGTGGTCCAGGAAACACCAGCTGCTTATCTGTTACATGGTGCTGCTGCCTCCTCCATACTTCCCCTCTGCTTCCACAGGTATCAAGTCATTTTTAAAAAAAAGAGTTATAAAAATCAGCTAGAAGCTAAGGCTGGGAGCCAGAAATATGTGCTTTACCAGCTGATACCTTTTTTTAAGAGAGATACTGCAGAACAATCTTCTGGAACAGTACTCTAGAGTATGCACAGAAGTATTGGCACAGTGTCTCATTAACCACAGGATAACTATAAAATATATGTATTGAAAAGATCAGGTGTTATGGAAGCCTACAGGACAACACAGAAATTTACTTAATCTGGTAAGGTCTCCAGGACAGTGGGTGACAAGTCTTGACATCCTGATAAAAAGAATTCACTAAATTAGTGCAGTTTTCTAATACTTTCCTATTTGTTTCTGTAGATGTCAACCCATTTAGTTATAAAAGAAGTGTAAGATCAGTTTGAAACAAAAAAATAGGAGCCAACTACAAATAATGCTGGATTTGTATATCCAAACTGCTCACAGGTACTGTGTGCTGCAGGACCAGCTTTAGAGCCTCAAAGTCTGACACAGACATTCCCACTTGTAAGCAATCCCTTAACCAAGTGCTGCATTTAACAGTTAATTAAGTCTATATGGTAGTCTGAAAGCACAAATTGCCACAAAGCAGAGAAGATGTATTTTCAGTGTATAAAAAGTTTATTAAATAAAACCACATCAGGGATAAAAGCTAGCTCTGTCATAGTCAAAACAGATACATGAAAACCTAAGTTTCCTTACGCTCTACAGAAAATAAGCTGCAAGAAGGAATCATGGAAGATAAAACAACAGCAGACTACTGCTTCCTGTCACTGAAAGTCCTTGGCTACATAAAGTCCCATTTTAGACTCATTAAACAGTATTGATTAGTTGCTTAAGATATAATGGGAGCAAAAGTGTCCCTCCCCATCCACAACTCATCAGAAAATTGAACCTTTTTCTACAGGACTACAACTTAGTTTTAAGGATTGGCAAAGTCACAATCCCTTTGTCTGTCTGTCGTAATTTGTAGGTAGGAAAGAAGCCACACGCCCTGAAAAAGTGCCAGCTTGTGCAAAATACAGGGGACCATCTGCTTAGCAACACAGGGCTTCACAAACACACTGTGCTGATACTCTCTTCTTATTACCTTCCCAGTAAACATATAATTTATTTCAAGTTCTTCATCTACACACTCGAGCTTCTGCATAAGACTGATCCCTGTAATTTTCAAAGACTGCTTCTTCCACAGCCAAAACCCAGACACATTCCAGAAGACTCAGCCAAGGGTGATAAATGTGTGGTTCACATAACTGCCTACGTGTACGTGGTGGTGGGAAGGACCTCAGCGAACTATGGAGTTCAAATTAATCATGTCCAACTGGGTTAAGGATGACAAAAAATTGTCAGAGATGATACAGCTCTGTCTGTGACTTCAGAAAAGGTATTCCCGCTTCCCAAGACGTGTCTAACCTACCAGCACCCAGAATTTATTTCCTTATTATCCAAGCTAGACCTTGCTTTTTGCAAATGAAGATTTTTTCCCCCCATGCTATTCTTCTCCCCTCCCTTCTCACATTCCTACAAGAACCCACAACCCTCGCTATTACAAAGAATTTACAGCTCTCAACCTTCATTTATATATATTTTTTCCTAAGCCTTTGTATTTTTGTTGCACCTAGATAAAGAGATTTTGCAGTTCCCCATCAGAAAAGGCCAAATGAATTATATATATTACATATGGCTTTTTTTTAAAGTAAGCATAAAGTCTTTTCAAACCTAATCCTCAGTTCATCAGCTGCAGAGAATCTTAATGTCTCTATGCAGTGAAATCTGCTGTAACCCATTTATATTTTTCTGACAGATAATGGCACCTGGTGACCACAGAAGAAAGAGAAAAAACATTTACTGCTTCTTTGGGATAGAGTGCTACCTGTTAGGTTTCCATATATGGACATAATGGGACTTTTCTGCACTCTAAAAACATTTAAAAGCTACAGTAGTATGGAAAGAAGTTAAGAGAGATGCTTTTGCTGTGTTTTACTACTTCACATTCTAGGTCTGTACTGTAGGAAAAGTCAGTCTCCCACTATAAAACTCAGAGAGGGTGATTACATACGGCACTATTTGTAACAAGCACAATAAAGAATGTTATAAACAATGAACTTCAGACCATTACTGAAAAAAAAACCTACAGCTACATACAGCAACGACTTCATTCGCTGTTTAATTAATGTTTCTAGCCATTGACCTCTAAATTTCTTTATTGATTCAGTGACTACTGCTAACAAACCATTTCCTACCACAGATAAATTTCTTCACTTCTATTTGCTTAGCCTCAAATCAGAAATCCAACATCTCATCCAAGTACTTTCTTACTGTGTATTGAAAGACCAAAACTGTTCATATAAGTACAGTTATAAATACATTTATATTCAAATTTAACCTTCATATACCTTTTCAAGCCAATAGGGAGATGTTAAAAACGTAGAGGCTCCAAAATTTTCTCCTGTATAGGGTGATGGATATGGGTGTGGTAAATTTAGTCCCAAGTAAAGAACAAATGGTTGAGTAAGGTTAATGGCTTCTTCTTTTATCCAGGTTACTGCTTTATCAGTATTCCGCCAGTCTGCTTCCATCACTCTCACACGCTTCCTGTCACCAGTAAGTTTTACCATGGGTCTCCCTTCTTGCCGGAGCAGGAAGTCAACATCCCTCGTCCAGGCTTCCACACGGTTACTGAAAGGATAGACACAAGATACATACTCAGCAGAAAAGGTTTTCCTCACTTTTCCTCAAAGTCAAAAGAGTTAAGGATTCCTGAAGAACCTCCCCTGTGTTTGTACCTGCAATCATCTATCTGGGATTTCTGCATAAAGGACAATTGTTATTCAATTAATCAACAGCTATCGTGCATCTACTTTGTCCTCCAAGCTTCAGTCATTCTTTTCTGCACCTGAACCTTCCTTCTTATTTATTATAACTTCATGCCAGAATGGTTCTTCTCACATCTACAAAATAACGTTTAGAAATAGCACCTCCATCGTGTTGAGCCTGCTCCCCACCCTGGCATGGATTCACCTATTATTTACCTGGTAAAGAGTAGATTTTTGTTATTTGAAAAAGTCCCATGGGAAATAACTTGCTTGGAGAAGCTGCCTTCAGAAGCAATGTTCTGATTTTGGATTGTACTATTCTGACATTTCTAAACACTATCAGTTATGACAAAAATCTGTAAGAGTGATTTATCTTGTACAGTTGCTTTTGATACGGTTAATAAATGCTGTCAAGAAAAGAGAGTAACAGAGGAAAAGGGTGTAGAGAAAACAAGAAGGAGAAAAAAAAAAAAGACAACACTTAAATGATAAAATATTTCTGGAACAGATTTTCTAATGTCATGACAATTGTTGCCTCTTTCAAACACTGAGAAATCCGAGCTGCAGATGTCCTTGTTTCTTTGCCAGTGTGAATGACGCCACAACTGCCACAAACAAGGCTCAGGAGGAAACAGACCATTTAAGACCTTGACTAATCTTCATTTTGTTCATGGTTAATTTCGATGTAGCCAAACAAATGATGAAAGAAAATATGAAACTGCTAAAGATTTGATCAAAACTTTAATCACAACACAGCATTATTATTGTTTAAAGAGCATCTAATCAGTTTTGTCCCCGTAGGAATTTTACCGGCGCACTTTTTAAACCTCCAGAAAAACTATTCAGAATTACCTGTAACTACAATTTTTTAATTGCTTTACCTCCTTGTTTAGGCTCACACTTCCAAGGTAAACAGGCTGAAACAAATCACTTAGAACAAATCAGAGTAGCTAGATGGCCTATAGAGAAAGCATATTTCAATGTTAAACATTAAAATAAGATGGTGGTAATGGGTGGGTGTGTGGGGGTGCACATGGATGTGTCAAATTGCATTAAATGTCATAAAACTGACTTACAGAGAAAAAATAATTATGTAGGACATAGGTCAGTCTGACTATCCAATCAGACTGAGTTTAAGATTAAAAAACCAAAAACAAAACCCCAAAACTAAAATAAAAATAATAAAATAAAATAAAATA
>NW_010287531.1:0-4477 GCF_000700745.2 Antrostomus carolinensis
ATCTCAACCTACAAGTGTCCTTACCTTTACCACTCCAATTCTCTCCACTGTTCCCTGGGTGGGGAAGAAGCAGGGGCAGTGTGAGCGACTGTGTATTGTTTGGCTGCCACATAGATTAAACTATCACACAAAGGTTCTTGAGTTAGAATTTTTTCTGGGGGCCAAAGTTTATCTGCAGTGATGCTTGTGAAATGGAAAAGCCTGTATTTGTGAAGACTGAGGGACTTTAACTTCAACAAGTTTATATGGTTCAACTGAGCTAGAATTTGGCAATAGCATTTTCAGCCCATCACTTTTTCAACTATCTACAGCAGATCTTAAGTTGTTTGTTGAAGTGCTTTCATGAATAGAGGAGACAGAGAAAAACTGTGGCAAATAAAGTAAGTAAGCAAGCTCCGTCTGTTGTGTCTTACTTCTCATGGTTGATTGTTTCCTGTTAACAACCAACACCTTCAATGCTGTCATGGTTTAACCTTGGTAGGCAGCTAAGCACTACATAATTACTTGCTCACACCCTTCCTGCTCTACCTGCCAAAAAAACCAAACCCAAATAAAAACAAAGCCAAGAAAAATAAGTGAAAAAAGCCCAGCAGTTGTTCACCACTAACTGATGCCCAGCCAGTCCCCAAACAACGACAGTCCCCACAAACTTCCGCAACATTCTAATTTTTATTGCTGAGCATGATGTCCTATGGTATGGAATACCCCTGTGGTCATCTGGAGTCAACTGTATCGTCTGTGTCTGCTCGCAGCTTCTTGTGCACCCCCAGCCTACTCACTGGTGGGGCAATGTGAGAAGCAAAAAAGAGCTTGATGCTGTGTAACCACTGCTCAGTAATAACTCAACCACGGTGTTTTATGAACACTGTTTTAATCACAAATACAAACATAATCCCATACAAGCTGCTATAAAGTAAATCAACTCTATCCCATCCACTATTAATACAAGCGCTTATGGCACAGGCACTGAAAATCTGCATTCACTTACTACTACTAATATTATTTAAACTGCCTCTGAATTTGAGAATTAAAATGGTTTCCATGCAAAAATAAGAGTTTTCCTGTCTTCTCCTTAATTTCATTAGTCCTATTTTTTACCCACACTTTCTCACCGGTCTTTCTAGATTTTTAAAATTTCTTTAAAAGTATTTTTTTAGGTCATTTCTCTTAAACGTATCAAGACTATTCATATTTCTTGTTAGCTTACTTTGGTCTCTGTTTCCCTGTCTGGATAATACCAGAATTTTAATTGCCATTTCTTCCACTGTTTCACTTTCAATAGTACACTTCCTAAGTGTTATAAAACCTCAGTCAAAACTCTACTGAGCATTTCACATTTCCTCAAAGTCAGACTTTCTGACACAAAACTTACTGTGTTTCTTCCTCTGCTAAGAAGCCTCCTAAGTATACTAAATCTAAGGATTTTTTTGTCTGCTAGATACTTCATGTTCTCACTATCAACCTTTATACCTACTTCAAATCACCACATTATACAAAGAATGTCCTCTAACTGTGTAGGGTATTTAGCAAAGAAAATCAAAAACAAAAACAGAAGAACCAAACAAAAAAACCCTACCTTTCCTTCCCCACCACCTACCTCCCAACAATTTATAGTTCCTTGGAAAAAAAAGTTCTCCTGGGTTTTTGCTTAGTTTCTATCAAAATCAGTATCAAAGTAATTACTTTTCCCTTGATAAAGATTAAAACCACACTCTAACAGGCCATGCTGAGTGTACTGCCATATCTGCTCGAACTGCCCAAGAGATCTGTAGCTACATCAGTGAATTACCTGACTGCTTTTATTATCCAGATTTATATCAAAACTTTCTCTACTGTCATTCCAAGTATTTATGCCATTTTTCTCAGCAGATTCTATTTCATTTCTCAGTAATGTTGCTGTTCTTGCCTCCTGTTTTTTCCCTATCTGTGCCTTATATCCTGACACTTTAAATCATCATGCTCAGTATTGATTCAGTAAAGTGCACTGTTCCACTCATTTTATATTGTACATGTAAGTGAAAATCAACAAAAATGTTTGTGGGAAGTGAGGAGGACTGACAAGTATGCCATTCTCAATTCACAAGTTTTACACCGATTAATAGGTGAGCGCTCAACAATATGAGTAATGATTGCTGGTTTCACAACTATCCATAGGTGCCTGACTGAATAAGATTTTGGTGCCTGAGTCTCTACTGAAATCAATGGAAATTAGAACTGTGGTCCCTAAATAACTTTGTATTTCTGTCACCTGTAATAACTACCAATAGGACAGATACAGCTTGTTCAGTGATGTTTAAATATGTGTGAAGAAAACACAGCAGCTTATAAATTCGCAATGAATTATGAAATGAGAAAGATTGTTAAGAGTCTGATCCTTCACATTCTTATGCTTGTTCTGGTCTGTAATAATAGGTAAGTAGACAATTTAATTGATTTGATCACATTCTGATTCTTTCTTACTGTGTTTTGGACTCTTCATGTAGACTATGTCTTTCCAATTTTTGCTAGTGACTGCACCATAGTGATGAACCAGAATTCCCTTCATTACAAAACTGAGAAGTCCTGTAATCTACAGTTCCTATGAGGAAATACAGAGTGGGTGCAACGATTATCATGGTGTTGACCTGAAAGAAAATGATCTGTGTATATTCCCTAAAGGAAAAAAGAAAAAAATAAAAGGATGGCAATCTGACATTTACCCATGAAAAATGTCAATATCAAGGAAAACATACATTCCATATTCAGTAGATTTTGATAGAAATTTATGAACAAGCTCTACTCATAATCACAGTATACTATAATTTTCTTAAAAGGAACGAATAAAGCTTCCAACTGTGTAGGTCTTTGAAAAGAAAATAAAATCAGTAAATACCTATATATAGAACTAGAACAATGTTTTACTACGTGAAGTGATAAAATGGTTTGTTATCCAAATAATTTTAATTTTCTCATCCAACTTTAGCTTCATGTGTATTTTTAATCTGTCACATTAATGTGCAAGAACTGCTTCCACCCCCATTTTGCACTAAAGATTGCTGATGTTGCTGGTTTACCAGTTTGTTTGTTTGTTTTTCCTGAGGATAAGAAGTAATTGTGGTGTGTAGATTTTTTTTTAATTATTATTTTAAAATATCTATTAAAGTTGCATTTAGTTTTGTTCAGTATAGTGTCCTATATCATTCCATGTCTTGAACATCTGCAGCATATTTGACCTGGAAGGGTAAAACGACGACTATAAGCTAGATCTTCCTAATGTAGCAATATAGATATATTATCAACTCAAATGTAAACATTTATCCCCACAGTTACTGCTGCATGGCATCTTACTTTCCACAACTATCTACAATGCTATGTAAAAGATCTCTTAGGAAAAAAAAAAAAAAATATGTTTATAACTATCGAATTTTTAAGTGGTCATCACTAAACTACCCTGTCTGAGGTACGGCAGTGATACGTGGGGAAGGCTTATCTCAGAGGGGCAAAAGGAGGCTGGGGCAGGAATCAGCAGGGCTCATTTGGAGAGCTTTAAACTAGATTCAAAGGTAGATGGTGTTATACCTGGGCTTGTGCCAGTGGGGCAGCACTCTAGAATTGATGAAGACCGGGAGGCCTCCCATCCCCCTAGGATGAAATTGGTGTACTCAGCTCACTCCCTGAAATGCCTGTACACCAATTCATGCAGCGTGGGGAACAAGCAGGAGGAGTTAGAAACCCGTGTGCGTTCAGGGGATTATGACCTATTGGCAATTACAGAAACATGGTGGGACAACTCACACAACTGGAATGTGGTCATGGATGGCTATGTCCTTCTCAGGAAAGACAGGCCAGCAAGGCAAGGTGGTGGAGTCGCTCTCTATGTGAGAGAGCAACTGCAGTGTATTCAGATCTGCCCAGGGGTGGATGAGGACTGAGTTGAGAGCCTGTGGGTGAAAATTAAGGGGCAGGCTGGTGTGAGTGATACTGTCGTGGGTGTCTATTACAGGCCACCGGATCAGGGTGAGGAGGTTGATGAGGCCTTCTTCAGGCAGCTGAGAGCAGCCTCACAATCACAGGCCCTGGTTGTTGTGGGGGATTTTAACTACCCTGATGTTGGCTGGAGGGACTGCTCAGCCAGCCACCCACAATCCAGGAGGTTCCTCCAGTGCATCAATGATAACTTCCTGATGCAAATGGTGGATGAACCAACTAGGAGAGGGGTGCTGCTGGATCTCATCCTCACTAACAACGAGGGTCTGGTTGAAGCGGTAAAGGTTGAGGACTGCCTGGGCTGCAGTGACCATGAGATGGTGAAGTTCAGGATCTCATGTGGGAGGAACAAAATTGCAAGCAGAATTGCAACCCTGGACTTCAGTAGTGCCAACTTTGGCCTTTTCAAGCAGTTGCTAGGGGAAATCCCATGGGAAAGGGTACTTGAAGTTAAAGTTTCTTCCATGCTCAAGATCAGAACATGCCGACACGTAGGAAGTCAAGGAAGGGA
>NW_010287532.1:0-6156 GCF_000700745.2 Antrostomus carolinensis
CTGGTTTCAAGCCACTCAACACCCAGCCTGTTGTTTTTTGGGATTGTCCTGACTGAGGTGCAGGACCTTGTTTTAAGCCATCACAGAAGAGCTGAAGTAGGCTGATGCTGAAACCTTGTGTCTGGTTCTGGGCTTGCCCAGGGTCAGAGCAGAGAGGAGAGCTGATGGGCTTGGGCTTGTGTCTCTGCACGCAGAAGAGCAAGCATTTGAACTTTACTCAGGCAACTGTAGTCAAATCTACTATTCATCCATGTTACAACTCCTTTCCCCACAGTTTTTGCAAACTCTTGTCTTGAACTCCATGCCAGTGTGTGAGGAGTAATCTGCTTGTGTGCAACTTCTGCATTTAGTGCATGTTCTGACTCCCCAATTTACATAATGAGATGATGTGGCAGGAGTTGGTCTTTTCAATATGTCGAACCTACTACTTGAGAACAGGGATCCGAAGTTAATTTGGTTTGCACTGTTATGTTCAATATGATCCTGAGGTGCATTTACTGGGTTCATTTTCTCAAATTGCCTTCCCAGAAAGACCTTTTCCTGTGCCCATGGAGAGGAGGAGTCTCCAGCCCCAAAGAACAGAGCTGCTTGTCTCAAAGCTGTTCCTCTTCTAAACCATTGAGTAAGGAAAATAACCTGCTTCTCTCTGACCATCAAGGAAAATAGACTTTGCTCTGAGGCTGTTGTAATTGCTTTCCTTGTTCTAATGATGGGACAGGGAATACCTCCATCTCTGGTCCTGCAGTGCCTTGTGTATCCACCCTTTGGTTGCCATTCTCCAGGCACTGTGTGTGTGCTCCATCAGAGGCTGTGATCATGACAAAATTGCCTCCTTACAGCATATATATATTATTTTTTTTCTCTGAAGTCTTATTTTTCATATAATCTTAAAAACACTGCTGGAGGTGTCATGCTTCCCCTCTCTTCCTGGCAGGTTGCACTACAGCCTTCATGGCAGGAAGTGTCTCTGGAGAGCTGTTCACTTGCCCTTCACCACTTTGAGATGTGTCATTCCCTGGAGCTGCCTATTTCTCACCATCAACTGCCTTTAATGTGAGCTAGCTCAGCCTTGCACACAAAGGGTTGTATTCATCTGCTCTAGCTTGAACATCTGAAAGTTATTTAAGTCTATTCTCAGTCAATATAAACTAAACCAAATTCAGCTAGACTTAATCTAAAGCAATGCTTTTATGGCAAATTTACCAAGTTCTTCTTTTTCAAGAGGAAAAACTTGAGGCTTAACTTCAGTTATTACAGGACTGCAAGTTGCTGTAGAGAACCTTGATTGCAGATGTAGTTTTGCATGAGTCAGTAATAGAGTTTGGATTTTTCTGAAATAAAATATTTTGTACGCCATGACCTTTACTCTCAATGGAAAGCAAAATATAGATCACCTCCTCTTTAATGTGTTCCAGTTTGGAACATTTGTCTTCTCAAACTGGGACAAATAGTAGATTGGCATTTGGGATGTTTAGGGGTCTATTTGCTATGCATCGCAGCAGGACAAAATCTGCTGGAGGCTCCAAAGTACCCACCTGAATTGAAAAGTTAAATGTCAAGCTTAATTTTTACCATTCTGCAGCACAGAAGGCACTTTTAACCCCCTGTGCTTTCAACTTGCAAGGCAAGCAAATTGAATACCTTTTTATTGGGTAGTTTGTAAAGATTATTTCTGCCCTCTCTATTTTTTTACTTTTTTTTCCTTTCTTGAGGGTATAAAGTTTGATTCTGTGTTGCAAATGGGCTTCAGGCTGAGATAAAAAGAGGACAATTTTGATAGAAATGCGTAAACCAGAAAACAAAGGAGAATTTAAAGTGTTAACCAGGAAAAGCAAAGAGGGAGATTTTTATTTAATAACCTCTAAATGATTTATGTAAAAGCTCTGAAAACACCATAAATTATGGGTGGAAAAAGGCTACAGTTCTTGTCTGCTATACTAAATGGACATTTTTAAGGACACCTTTATAGAAACCCCTATTTTCCTGTAATCTTTTATTCCAAAAACCAGTTTTCCCCATCAGGGTGGTGGTGCTGTGGTATACGCAGTTATTCCTGTCTAGCAAAGGGGACTGTTCAAGATCTTGTATTTCTGTTTTATTTCACTGTCCTGTTCCCACAGCAGGAGAAAATGTGCTTATAAAGAGGGTGGCCAAGGTTGCAGGTGTTCATGTTCTCAAACTGCCTTCCCAGAAAGACCTTTTCCTGTGCCCATGGAGCGGAGGAGTCTCCAGCCCCAAAGGACAGAGCTGCTTGTCTCAAAGCTGTTCCTGTTCTAAACCATTGAGTAAGGAAAATAACCTGCTTCTCCCTGACCATCAAGGAAAAGCATCAGGCCTCAGTGTCTCTCCCACCCAACCTTTCAGCTGTCCACCTTATTTCCTGTGGTGATCAGATTCACACAGGATTGTATCACACAGAATCGTAGGGGTTCATCTGGAGATCATCTAGTCCAACCCCTTTGCTAAAGCAGGTTCACCCAGAGCAGGTTGCACAGGAAAGTGTCCAGAGCCTGAATTTGGGTCTTTTTTTTTTTTTTTTCATACCTGATCCCCTGTGTGGCTTTTGGCCAAGGCAGCTGGTCTGATTTGGCCACAATATCAATTCTTGAGGTGCCCCATGTTCCTGAGGCACCTGTGGGAGTCAGGGGAGTCTAAATTCCCATGTAGGCACCTGGTGCCTTTAGAGGATTCAGCTTTCAGTGCTTTGGGAAGCTGTAGCTGTATTCCTTGTCTCTCTAGTCTTATTTCACATGGAAATAAAATGAGCTGGTCTTTTTCTCCACAACTTGAGTTGTCCTTGACTGTCCTTGAGTACTTTGAGCCTGTTTGGACCTTCTGAGAAAGGGATTGTATTCCTCAGGTGAAGCATAGTGCTACTTCCCTTTTTCTGTGCTCTCTATACAAGTGACAGCCTGGAGTTTTGAAACTTATTATTAACTATAAAACCCAATGATTAAATGCAGCAAGGTTTATTATTATTTAATCAGGACACTTGCTCCATGCTCTCAGTGAGATGAGACATTGCAGGAACTAATAGAGAGCTAAGCTCAACAGTAACAATTCTCCTTTTCCTGCTTATAACTTTTACTTTTTGACTAAGTTGCAGATCTTGCATCTTTTATGAGGAAAAGTGAGAAAAGGCTACAAGCAGTTTAGCAACTTGTTTCTATTATTTATCTGCTGAAGTTTCTTTTCTGTGGCAAGATGGAGAATGATGCCTGGACTCTTGATGCTCTCTGCAATGGACTTATTCTTTAGTCCTCCTTGCTGGGGCTGAAGTCAAGGATGGAGCTAAATGGTGTAGTAGTTGGTAAATAAGCTCCTAAACTCCAGTGTCTTCACCAAGCAGGAATCCAGTTAAGGTTCTCCAAGAACAACAGTGGTCCCATGCTGCCCTGGTTGTGTTTGGGTCCTTAGTGCAGCTGTGTCTGCACTACAGGAGAGAATAACTTCCATTCAGTTCTTTTCTTTGCCACTTTTCTTGACAGAGTGACTAAGATAAAAACTGGACCAAAATAATGTACTCTTAGCCAGTTTAATCTTGGAGTGGTGAGAAGCCCTGAGTGGGGTCAATGCAGTCACTGTTTCAGCCTCATTGATCTGAATGGTCAGTGTCTCTCAAAATCTGCCCTAGTCTCAAGGGATCCAACTTCCTGGCTCTTCTCTTTAGGGTGAAGGGGGGTGGTTGAAGCTACAGAATACTGACAGGCAGTGGGAACTGCAGCTCCCAGTCCAGACCTCCTGCAGTTACTGGGTCCCTCCTCTCACCCTATGCAATATCAAATACATGTCACTCTTCATCTGGAAGGACAGCAACAAGTCCACACCTCTGATTCAGCACAGGATCACTTCTGGTTATTACAGCAATGCCATTGCCCTTGAGTAGGTATGAATATTTTTAATAAGTAGTGGTGGTTTAATTTCCAGCTTGGGCTTTACTAACACAAGGAGTGACCCTTGGTCACTTGATCATGGTCTTCCTCTGAGAAATGGGGCTACTCTTGTTGGATATGGCTCAGCTGGGAGAAGCACCTCTACTTTGTGACCCTACTGAAATAATCATGGGGAGAAAGGGGATAGTTCCCCAGTAAATTGAAGCCCACCTGCTATCTTGGCTATCTTTCCCACCTTCCTTGCTGTCTTGGAAGACCTGCAACCCATGAATCTTTGTTAAAAGGCACACTCCTTTAAGTCCTAAAAGTGGGTCCTGATGCTGAAGATAGCTTTGCAGAAACAATGGTGGTGTATGGAGGTCAAGTCCAAAGCTAACAATGGAGAGGAGGAGGTGGCAAGGGCTGGGAGCTTTGGCTGGTGCATGAGGTGACCAGTTTATTGTTAATGCTGCTGCTTCCTGGGAAAGGTCTGAGTACCTTCAGCCTCGTTGATCTGAATGGTCAGTGTCTCTCAAAATCTGCCCTAGTCTCAAGGGATCCAACTTCCTGGCTCTTCTCTTTAGGGTGAAGGGGGATGGTTGAAGCTGAACACTGACAGGTATTTGAGTTTCTGCCCTGTGCAGTCTGACTTCTCAGCTTTAGCAATCGCATGTTGTGCCTCATTGTCTCTCCCACCCAACCTTTCAGCTGTCCACCTTATTTCCTATGGTGATTGGATTAACACCAAATTGTATCACACAGCATGGTAGGGGTTCATCTGGAGATCATCTAGTCCAACCCCTTTGTTAAAGCAGGTTCACCCAGAGCAGGTTGCACAGGAAAGTGTCCAGGTGGGTTTTGAACATCTCCAGAGAAGGAGACTCCACACCCTCTCTGGGCAGCTCATTCCAGTGCTCCATCACCCTTGCATTCCAAAGAGCTCTGTAGCAATAGACACCTGAGAAGGACTCCACATTTTTTCCAGGTCAGAAAAGGATGTATGTAAGCTCACACCCACGCCTGAAGCTCTGCATGAATTCCATCTCGATCCCCCCAACAGGGAAAAATCAAAATTGTTGTTCAAACACCAACAGTCAACCAACCTGAGAGAACCTCTGTGATGTACCAGCCTCTTCACCGTGCTGCCCCTGCACTCACCTACCTGACCAGACAGACCTGGAAGCTGCTAGATTTTTTCTAATGAGAATATTACTCCCCTCTTCCCTGCTGCTGCTTTTTTTTTTTTAACTCTAACATTAGAAAGACTTATATTTTTGTCACTGTTTTTATAAAAAATGTCACGAGCTTGAACACTTACGGTGAGACTTTGCGCTGTTATTGCAGAAGTGTTTAAAATGTTCTGAGGTGCTTTTAGGTGCCAAAAAAATTTAGTTGACAAAATAATAATCCAGATCTAACTAACACTTTAAATGAATGTAAAAGGTCTGAGTGAAATTCCCTTTATGTCCCCCCCTGTGATATCTGTCTTTCCTTACTGCTTTGTTCCCTACTAAAGCTGTAATTTGTATGATCTGAGTCTTTATCATGGAAAACAAGGAGAGTTAATTTTTGGAGCTTTCTGAGACTTGTCCTTTCTAAAAGTGAGCTATGGTACAAAAAAACCAATAAAAACTTAAGATGTTTTAATTTATAGTAAAGCTCCTGCACACCACTCTGGGAATGTAAAGCAGTTCTGACATGATCATTAATTACTTGCATAGTTCACTGTAAAATAGTCTCATCCTAAGAGAACCAGAGTCAAAGCCCTTTTTCTTTGTTGGGGTGGGGAGCTGTGTAGATCAGCTGTAAACTGGAATACAGTTCTCCCAACCAAGTCTCTCATCTCCTCATAGCTTTAACATCTGGAGTCCTCTGCTTAAATATTTCACGCTAGAGAATATGTGATACGATGCAGAGCGGTCACGTCTGAGTTGGAACAAAAGAAATCTGTGTAAAGCACTCGAGTGTCATTATGAACCTGGAAACGGCAGATCACTGCGGTACAGCTCCAAAGGCATTTCACTGGCTGCCATTAAAGGACTCAGAATGACACCTTCAAAATTCAGAAGAACATAGAGCTTTTTTTATTTTTTATTTTATAGTATGATTAATCACTCTAGGAATAAGTTTTTAAGCTGGATCTCCAGATGGAAGAATATTAAAAAAATTGATTTATTGTGGCTTCTTCTGTGAATTTTGTTCAAATTGGACTGAGCTGCTTGAGCCAATTTTGCTGTCAGCATGGTCACTCAGTCTGTGAGGCTTAGTGCTTCTGCTGTGAGTT
>NW_010287532.1:6179-22302 GCF_000700745.2 Antrostomus carolinensis
CAGCATTTTGGGAAAAATAATCAGTTCTTTGCAATGTTTGAGGATTTTAAGAACAATATAAGGAAAATCCCATTCACACATGGGAACTGTCAGTCACAGTGTGTCTGTGAAATCCAGCTGCAGGCACAAGGACACAAGCTCTGACTTTTTTTTTTTTAAAAAAAAAAGAAGAAAAATTTATTTGCTTGGAAGAAAGACAAAAAAGCTATCTAGGGCCTAAATCACTGTCACTTGTGAAATCTGCTCAGGGCTGTGTCCTCAGCTGGTGCCAGCTGAAGGTCCTGTGCACCCAGATTAAGTTGCAGTAATTCAAGAGGAGGATCTTTAATTAAGCAGAAATGATCATAAAACTCTGTTCCTACATGTAACTGTTTTCTGCTAGGCTCATCTGTGCATGTGGTAGTGTCCTAGAAAGTCTGAGTCCCTCAAATAATAAAAACCCCTCTTCCATTAGTTCTTTTAATGAGCTTTAATCACACTTGTAAAAAATTCTTCACTAATTGGCATCTTTTGTTCTCAGAAGTGCATTAAGTTGGGGACCTCAGGAAGATGTCTGATCCTCTCTCCTGTCCCACCAGCCTCTGCAGCCCAACTCTGTGGGAGCCCAGACCATGAAAATCTCCAGAAAGGATATTTTGGTGCCCCTCTGTAGTGTTCTGAAAATATTCCAACATCTGAGCTGATTTTCTCTCTGCAGTCTCAGCACAATCTGGTTATTTCTACCCTGAGCATCAGAAACAGTTATTGCTTTGTTTGTATTAATGCCTCTAAGTTGGTGCTTCCATAACGTCAGGAAAAACTCCCAGTGGTTTTCTCAGATGGAGAGCAGCAACAGCTTCTAGCTAAGCTCCAGCTCAGGACCTAGGTGTGAAAATGAACAGGACTGAAGCACCTCTAGTTGTTGGTGAGAGGTGGAAGACAATGGTCTCTTCCAGGCTCTCTGCAGCTTCTCCTTTCTCCTCTCAGGAGCACTTTGATAGTAATTAATCAAATGTATTGTTCCTCTCTGCATCAGAGCAGTGTCTTTCCTCTACTGACTTCCCCTTTCTAATTTTCCTTCAGTCCTTCATCGTATTCAGCCTGAGTGAACATCTCAGAGTTCATCCACTGGGGCACTTGGGCAAAGTCCTTCCCTCTGTAACAGAAGAAATCCCATAAAACCAGTGGAGATAAATGGGAGAGTTAATGAGTGATGGTCCTGGGGACCTGGAAATCCCACCAAAATGGGGGATGATGCTGGAGCCACTGCTAACATCTGGTAAAGCCTGACCCTGCCTGGTGTCAGGAGAACTGTAGACCCTAGACTGGGCAGGTCTCATGTTCTTCTTGCCCAGTTGCACCATCCCCTGGGACCTCCCTGTCTATGTCAGGCAGGTGGAGGAATCCCCCTGCAGATGGACAGGGGTGTGGGACACCATGGTTGGCTGATCAGATAGGTGTCCTGCTGCTGAAATCAGAAGGATGTGGGTCTTGCTCAAATGCCAGACTGAACTATGGACCCACCACTATGAGGCATCAGGTGTATTTCTCCTGCCACAATAAAGTAACACCGATAGCCCAGGAAGCTTTTTAGAGGATGAGAAAAAGAATGGATAAAGCAATTACAGAAAAAGGCAAATTAAAGTGTTAGAGCTCAAAGGGATCTTTATTTTTTCCCCCTTCTTCTCTTTGAATTACTTTTCATTTCATTCTTAATTTCCTTACATCAGATTACAGCCCAGTCACCTGCCAGCAAGTGACAATTGTGCTTGGGCACCTGTCCTCGCTCTGCCACATGGGTGGACACGGTCCGTGTGGTGGAGAGGATGGGGAGAGCTGTGTTCCACCCAGTTATCAACAACGTGCTTTAATTTTAATGCACATGGCTGTTAATCTGGACGGAGGCAGGGGATAGCAAAAATCTAAACCAAAATTAAAGCCTAAAAAGCTAGCCGTGTGCGATAACGAATGCGATACTGCTGACCCGGGGGCTTTCTCCTGGATAATTACAGAGGAATAACTGTAGAAATCTTAGTTGGATTTCCTGCCCTGTTTTTCTCTTGGAAATGGATGGCTTTGTTGTGTTTCTGTTCCCCAGGCTGGAGGATTGTTTTAATTTTTTCCGATGCTTTGCTATAGCAAGTAGAATTAAAAAAAAAAAAAAAAGGAAAAAAAGAAAATGGAGTGAAGTTTCTAGTGAACCTGGTTGTTTATCCTGCTAGCTGGTAACTGCTGTTCTTGTGTTGAAACTGCCATTTGTTACACTGCCTAAATGCAGTTTCCAGCAAGCTCTTGCCAAAGGATTTGCATTTCCTCTTTGGCTTTCTCCGATGTGATGGGAAATACTCCCCGAGTTGTCTCTTACACTTGATTTAAATTTTTGACCACAGCAAGTAGATAGACCCCGTCAGTTATGGCTGAGAGTGGTTTTATACAGCAGTGGCTTTGGTGTTCTTCTGTTGCTCACCTGAGTTTGAATGAGGGATCACAAACACCTCCCATCAATCAAGAGATGGGACTTGTGTGGAGGCTGGTGCAAACGGGGGGCTTCTCCATAGTGGTGTTAAAATAAATGTTATTTGAGGGTTTTTTCCTTCTAGAATTCCATAATTATATTTGATCTTCTAATGTCGATGTTAAGCCAGTTAGGAACCAACACCTACCTTGTGCTGATGTCTCTCACCCAATGTTTCATCACTGTATTAAATATAACAGATATTCCATATATTTTAGTATCTATTATATATATCTTTATCCTATGTTTTAGCCTGGATTTGAAAGTGATTGCAGCCACTCCTGACCTCAGTATCTCCCATAAACCTGTTAAAGAAAAACCTTTGGACTTCTTGTGATGTTCCTTATTAAAACTAAAAATTACTGATGCTGCTCCGCAGCCCTTTCCCTCCTCTTGGCACACTACGTGTTACCCAGAGAGACCTTTCCCTGGCCCCAGGAGGGGAAGACAAATACTGGAACCAGGTGCAGGATGAACCTGGGGCATAAAAGAGCATCTCTTCATGCAAGATGTGTTGTTGTGGAGTGCTGCTGCTAATCCTTCTTAGGGACTGCTGAGTAGTTTCACTGCAAGTTGCTAATTTGAAGTGAGGCTTCCTCAGGAAGAGGTAGGACAGTGGGTGCAACAAACCTGAGAAGGCTTTGGCACCTGGGAAACCAAGTGAATTGCAACTGGGATACTAGGAGGAGAGTGAGTAACACAAAAATGCCAGAGAACGTGGGATTTTGAGCGTTGGATGAAATCTGTTTGCAGGTTGGATCAGAGCAGAGCTGACTCCAGTGTCAGGGCTGGCCAAGGACAGTGCTTTCAGCTTCATCTGCCTGAGGAGTTGACGTTCACAGCAGTGTCTGTGTGCGTGACACTGAGGTGAAGCTGCCTTCAGGCTTTGGCACTCAAGGCCATGGCTCAAGGCAAGTCCATTATGTGTGGCCTGTATTACCTGCTTTGGGTCATTTTCGAATGCATTAAATCCCAGTGTAGGCACTCTTCAGAGTGGTCTGATCTTCAGATTCAGCATCAGTTAAACTCAATCAAATCAGTGCTGTTCTAATTCTGAATAAGAAAGTGCCTATGAGGGGCCTTAATGCAGTTTGAGTGACTACTTTAAATTTACACCTTTCATTCATTTAAATTTTTAAGGTGGTTAAAAGCTTGTCTACCCATGGTTTGTGAATACTTTCCTTATCTAGGATGCTCTGTCTGATAGAAAAAAGATTGGTTAGAGGTTGGATAAAGGTTGGGTGGTTTTGTGGTGCTGTCAAGTTTTATTTTAAATTGCTTTAGGGTATTCTTGATTTTTTTTTTATTTTTTTTAGTTTAAAGTTTCTCATTAAAGCAAAATCAAGTGTTAACATTCCCGGTGTAAGCACCTGCATAGAACTTTGTATATGTACATATACATATGAATGCTGTAAAATCTCTAAAAGCAGATTACAGTTCTTTGAAGGGTTTGATTCTAAGCTTATTTCTTGATTGTGAGAAGCATAACCATGTTTTCTGAACCCAGAGAGGCCCCTTACCTGTGCTTTTTACCTCATTTAAAGATAGAACTTCTGATATTTCCTTGCACCAAAAGGGCTAATAAAGTCTTTTTAAAAAACTTTTCATCATCTTTTCACAGGCTTCTGTTTTCTGCAAGGCTTTCCATCTAATCAAGATGTCCAGATTCTGCTTAATTAACAACATTGAATCAAAAAGCCAGGATCATTTCACTGTGAGGGTGGTGAGACAGTGTCCCAGGTTGGCCAGAGAAGCTGTGGCTGCTCCTCCCTGGAAGTGTTGAAGGCCAGGTTGGATGAGGCTTTGAGCAACCTGGTCTAGTGGAAGGTGTCCCTGCTGCTGGCAGGGGGGTTGGGACTGGATGAGCTTTAAGGTCCCTTCCAACCCAAACCATTCAATGATTTTATTATCATCCCAGATGGGGTGGCAACTCTTTGCAGAGGACTGAGAGGGACCTTCTGCTGATGGGAGGCATTACAGCTCCCACTTCCACTTCCAAACCCAAGAGACTGTCATTTCTTGTCTCCTAACAATATTTTGCCTGCATCTGCAGCTCAAATTCTGGCTGTGAAACATCCAAAACCTATTTATTGCATTTAAAAAGTATTTTACCGGAGTGTAGAATATAAGTCTGTGTGTTTGAATAAGGAAAAGCTACTTGTATAATCCATTAGCAAGCTGCTGGTCTGCAGTTTCTTGCTAATAAGATAAAGAGGAAGCATGGAACACCTTTCCCACTGTAACTGCAGATGTTCCCATGTGTTCTTCCCTCTTAAATTATATTTGCTTGTTGCTGATGGAGAATAACATCCTATTAGTAAGGAAAACCTGAAGGAGCCACAGAAGGCAGCAATATCCAGGGCTGAGGACCTCAAAGGAGCTGCACATGGGCTCCTTTTTTTGGAAGGAGGGAAAAAAGGTATAAATTGCAGAGCCCAGGCATAGGAACCCTTTCCTGGCCTGTTGCTAAAGCTTTCCCAGAAGAAATCACTCTGTTCTGTATCTTCTCACCCAGCAACTTGGTTAGATCCAAAGCCTTCTCCAGAGCTGAAAGCCTTCTCTCCCCTTTCCATGCTTATAGGCAAATCTGTCAGACCCAGTTGATTATTTCTTTCATGTCTCTTTTTCTGGAGAGGTTCATCTATTTAAAAGTCATTTTTGTCTTATTTACTACAGAAACAAGGACACTTCCTCTAAAGACAAACGCTACATGTGAAGGGGAAAAAGACCAAAGTCTCATTAAAAATCTCTTCCTTTACCTCTCCTTAAAGCCCTCTCTTTCTTTTTAGCCCCCTGACTAGCTGCCTCTTCCCCCAGAACATGGTGCTGCTTCTGTAGGGAGTCTCTTGACCAGGAGCATGTTCTTCAGTAATTTGGGGGATTCTGTGGTTTTTGTGGGGCCACCCAGCTCTACAGCAGCCTTTGCTTCCCAGTTTGTGGCATCCCAGCAGTGTAGTGCCTCCAGTTCTCACAGCTTCACCTATAGGAGATGTTTCCCAGCTGCTCCATCAAATTGCCCTTTTTCTCTCCCCTCTTCACTGAACTGTAATTTAGTTTTCAAATGGATACTAAAACCTGGTTTCTTTGGTTTTTCTTTGTTTTTTTTGGGAATATTGTGGCTTCATATCCTTCTGGTGGTGGGATCCTTCCTGCCAAACGACCCTCCATGTCAGCAGAGGTCTACTAGGGCAGAGTCATTGAAAAGTTAATGCTGCCTTTTCTATGATCTGTAGCTTCCTCCAGGCAATGGTTTTCACAGGGTCTCTGCCAGCCTGTGACTGATGTATTGCTCCACAGAAGCTGGAGTGATGGATTTCCTCAGAGCAGAGTGCCATCAACTTGTCCCATCCTTGGCTGCACATCTGAAGTGACACGAAGCTGTCAGGGAAGTGATTTTTCCTTATGCTCTACAGCAACAAGTGGAGACAGAAAAAACTGGTGGAGTTTGGAGATAGGAAGGAGCATCTGAGAGAAGTGACAGTTTCCAAGTGCTGTGAGCCTGGCATCACTTTGTTAGAGGAGTTAATAGGAAGGGCAGAGCCTGAGCTGTCAGTTGTGATCAAGGATGTGACCTGGGGTGGACCAGGATCTGCTTTGGAATGATAATTCAGGAACATGTGGGGAGAAATCCACCCAGTGGCAGGTTCTCTGTGGAAGCTTTTCCATCTCTCCCTACTAGATTCATCATCAGAATCTGGTGATGAGGAAGGTAGATGAGACATAAAAATAATTATTTCAAAATATCTGAGAAACACTGTCCTTTGGGAATCTGCCGTAGAGTTGAGAGCTACATCACACGCAGAATGAGGTCTGTTAATTTCTTGAGACAAACATGTCAAGGCTGGAGCAGGTTTTGCCTCTGAGTGCAAGGAAAGAAGGTTTCTGTTTCATCTTGCAGCCATCCTTGAGCCCTCTAGGTTAGATACAATCCAATCCCCACTTTAAAGGCAGCTTTGGAAAACTTTCCCACAGATGCTTACAGCCAAGATTGCTTCAAATCCACTATGTCCCACTTCATTTCACATAATTAGGTGCTGTGACTTCCTTGGCCTGCCTCTTTGTGTCTTGAAATGAGATTTTTTCAAAGCAGCAGCCCACCAAGGAGAAATTGAAAGGAAACTGATTATCCATGTGGGATGGCTCTGACCTCCTGGTATTAAAGGATTGACCAACCTCCTGCTAAATTCACTTAATCTTCCTTTCCCCCCCCCACCTTTTTTAGGAAAATAAAAGGTCTTATGCTTAAGGAGAAACACAAATCCACTTACGTATTCAGCACCCACCTTCCCTTTGCTTATCGTAATCACTTTTGTATCCTGTGATCCTGAATTGGGTCTGAACCAAGAGGAAAGGGCAGAGCTGGGTATCAGCTGCAGGTGTGACAATGCTGGGCTTGAATCTGGCCAAAGTCTCCCACACAGTGCAGCAAATCCAGTAGCAAACTTATGGCAGGGAGAAGATTGGAGAGAGTTCCCAGTTGAGGGGGATCTTATTTGTGTGTGTCCTGGTGTGTAGGTGAGCCAGAGCTGGTTTCTTTTCAGCACCCAGAACAGCTCTGGGGTTTGGGTTCAGCTGGGTGTGTAGGTGAGCCAGAGCTGGTTTCTTTTCAGCAGCCTGGAACAGCGCTGGGGTTTGGGTTCAGCTGGGATTTGTTAGGAGAGAAATGCTGAGAACACACCGATGTTTGCAATTGTCACTGGAAGTCGAAGGACTTTGTGTTTTGCTGGTCCACAAGCACAAGATCTAATTAGGGGTGAGGAATATTGCAGTGGATCAGCTCCATGGGCATTGGGCTCTGCCAAGGGGCTGTTCCATCTCCTGTCCCCCATGGGCAGGAGATTCATGAGGGGCTCTTCCTCTCTTGCTCTCTCTGGCTTTCGCTCGGGCTCTGGCTCTCCTGGGATTGTGGTTTCGGTTCAGGATTTTTACCTGGGAACAGGCCAGGCTTGGGTGGTGGGTGGTGAGCAATGGCACTGGGTGTCACTCATGGGCAAATTTTACTACTATTACTATTATTGTAAATATTTTAATATCAGTATTATTTCAATTTTTCTTTTATTTCAGTGATTAAATTGTTCTTCTCTCACCCTATGAGTCTCCTTACCCTTGCCCCCCAGTTCTCTCCCTCATCCCCTTGGAGGGGGGGATTGAGCGAGTATACAAGGACTCAGACACTTCCCTGAAATCTGCCTTTCTGCATTTATTTTATGCAGGCATGGAAAAGAAATATATCAAGCACATTACCTAAAATTAGCAGCAGCAGTTTAAATTGCATATAAAATTAATCTGATTGGGTTTTAAAGAGAGGCTTATAATAAACAAGGCTGGGGCTGTTTACAAACCTCACTGCAATATAATTATATTTTTCAGCATGAGTTGAGAGCTACAAGAGTAGCTGGTCCAGTGGCAGCTTTATTATATTCAGCAAGTCCTAATGAATAGGGAGCAGATTGTAAAATATTGTATATTTGTATTGTTATTCATGCAGGTGAGAGTTTTGCAGCACAGAGGTCACTGACTTTATTGCTCTAGGTTCTCAGGGAAGAGACAAGTGCTTTGCCAAGATTCAGAAATGAGCTGCTGTCAAGGAAAAGGAGGAGAGAAAGGTTTGCTCCAGCCTGAGATTCATTGTGTTATGGCAGGGGAGGTGCTATGGGATGGGTTTGACCTTCAGGTCACCTTGGACTGGTTTCATACCCTGTGCAACTCGGTGGACTTCTCAGCTGAACCGTGTTGGTGATGTCAACCTTAACCCCATCCCTCAGTGTTCCAGCAGTTCATGAGGCATGGCATAAAGGTGGGGTCAGTGAGCTTGCACCCCTCAGCTGCCCATACGAACACCCTGATGTTTCCACCAGGTTGGCAGTCACGTAGGACAAGATATGACCAGTTTTTCCCAGTATGGGCGTGGCCCTGGAGCAAACCACACCAGTGTGGCCCTTTAGATGACAACTGCAATTGGAAGTGGGAAGGACTTGGTCACAACTTGTTGGTAACTAAACTGTGATGGGCAGGATGACACTGGGGACGCTGTGCTGTGGTCCTTCCCATCTGTGAATGCACATGTGGGTGTGAGTGTGCACCTTGGCAAATCTATACAGTTGAATTTCCAGGAGAAAAATTATGCCAGGAAAGAGAAATTTCAGTGTTGGCTGCTCCTTGCTGGCTTGTGTGCAGTCTGAAGAGATGTTTATTCCAGTTTGACCTGTAAACGAGAGATCCTGGGGAGGGCAGAGCCATGAGCAAGCAAATGCTCAGGTATTTCTTACAACCTTCTGACAGTTGCTGAAAGAGTTGCACAGATGTATATATACAGGGATTATAGGTGAAAAGCAAGCTGCACATATACACGCACATAAAATTGTGCTTGTCTGCATTTTATTTTTGTTTTAATGAGTGTTAATAATAAAGTGGGAGAAGATCACAAAGGTTTTCTTCCTCAGGTGTTAAAATAGGAAGCAATTAAGGCTGCTAAAAGTTGCCATGGTGGCAGAACAAAGCTGGTTTGGGGAGGTGAGTTGTTTTTTTTTTTTTCAGTTTGATATCTGGGATTGCTTCTTCATTACTTTAATTTGTCAGAACTGGAAGAGTTTTATATCCATTGCAAGAGAACAGTGAGCAACCTTTGTCTGTATGTACACAGCTCTGGTGTTTATTGAGGCTGGGGGCACTGGTGAGAGGTGACTGCAGGGTGGGAGCATGTAGGGATGTGCTGGTAATGAGTGGGACTGGGGGGCTGCAGCTGGAGTAGGGTTAGGGATGTCCCTTCCCATGTTCTTCTGGTCAGATTGGCTGTCACCCACCCAGCTTGGTGTAGGGACAGTTCAGGCTCATGCCCACCTTGTCCCCTAGTCTGGAGATGAGGTTCATGAGATCCATACACACTCATCCAGAAGCAGCTGAGATGAGCGCAGAACAGCAACCTGGCTTTTTTCTTTTTCTTTTTCTTTTTTCCCCCCTTCCTCTTTTTAAAACTGTTTTCAAGGCATGAGGTTCAATTGGGCAGAGTTTGTATTAATTAAGAAAAACTTTTGTTTGCCAAGGAGCTTCTGAAGGAATAGGTCTGAGTCTTTGAGCTGGCTCAGGGGATAGAAGGTGAAGGGCTTTGAGTTATATGTAACTCAAAGATCTGTTTTTTTGCTGCATAATACCTTCCCTGCCAAACTGGGAATTCAGCAAATTGGCTTCAATACTGACTGGAAAGTTTTTCACAGGTGGCTCTTTGTGTTACCAGACACTTTGGCTTTGCAGTCGGGGTCGTGGAGCAGAATGAGGTCAAGTCTTAGACCTGGGGTTGATTGTCTTGCTGATACTGGACAAGTTTCCCAGCCTGAGCTCTCTGTAAATCCTGAGGTTGTGTCTCTGCAAGACAAAGCTGATCCAATGATGGGTGCTGTTGTCCCACCCTGCCAAAACATTTCCTTCTGGCATAAGCTTTCCATCCAAAGCAGCTTCAGCTTGATGAATTAAGAAAGGAAAGTCCATGACAGGTTGGAGAACAGTCTAGTGGCATTTCCAGCCATTAAAATTTGGGCCATAAGGCTCCAGTACCAGAAAATTTTGAATGTCATTGAGGAGAATGAATGCCAGCAATGCAGTCACAGATTTCCAGCCTAACACCTGACAGCTCCACTGGAATATCATTTTCAGTCCAAAGGTCCTTACCTTCTTGATTAAGTTTATCCCTTTAGTTGGAAAATGGGTTTTCTTTAACAAGTACTTCAGGAAACCAGCCTGACAAAGAGATGGATGGTTTCTGATGGCTGGAGGAGGCTGGGAGGGCAACTCCATCAGCCACGTCTGTGCATGGTGGATGGAGCAAGGCGATGTGCTTGGGCAGCAGGTTCCTATCAGTCCAGCACTTCAGATGAGATCTGTCAAACAGTTGGACTTTAGAGCTTGAACTAATCATCCTAGGCTAGACAGGCATCTCCAGAGGGCTGCTCCTCTCTTGTTAAGACAAGTGTTAACAACAGGTCACAAGAATTGCCCTCCAGTCATCCTTATTTCTCTCCATTAACTACAGAGAGAAGCACGTTAACTAGCTCAGTCTTAAAAATTCAACTTTAAAATGCCCCAAACCAGGCAAGGCAAAACCTTTCCAGCAGGATCTGGCATTTGTGACTTGGCTGCTGAAAAACAGCTCCACTTTTTGTAGCGGTCACAGAAATCTCTCCCTTAGCTCACCAAATCCACCATCTTCAGATACGTTTTGTAGCGTGCAGTTTTGCCTGGAGGCTCTGATGGATAGATTCCATGGTGGAAGCCATGTGGGATAAATTTTAGTGTTGCAAGTGAAATCTTGAGGGTCCATTTGCTTTTTCTTCTCTAAAGCTTTGCAGTGTGGGCTGGGCTGCTGTCTGCTGTGCTCCAAAGAGACTTATGTCAGCAGTGACCTGTGCAAGCAGACCAAAATTAATTTAAAAAGGCCTAAATAGCCAGTGTTACTAGAAGAAGACTTCTTAAAGGGCCTGATTTTCAGAGCGTCAATGTCTTAAACTGTCTTAAAACACCAAACCTCACATGATTAATGCTCTGAGAAGTGATGTACACTATTTACCTGTGCGGTCAATCCACTGCTGTTCGTTGTTACTAATGTGCTACTGAATTAATCATAGAATCATGGAATGGTTTGGGTTGGAAGGGACCTTAAAGATCATCCAGTCCCAACCCCCCTGCCAGCAGCAGGGACACCTTCCACTAGACCAGGTTGCTCAAAGCCTCATCCAACCTGGCCTTCAACACTTCCAGGGAGGAGCAGCCACAGCTTCTCTGGCCAACCTGGGACACTGTCTCACCACCCTCACACCAAAGAATTTCTTCCTCACATCTCAGCTCCATCTCCCCTCTACCACTTTCAAGCCATCACCCCTTGTTCTCTCACTCCCTGCCCTTGGTCAAAGCCCCTCCCCAGCCTTCCTGGAGCCCCTTCAGGTACTGGGAGGCCACTAGAAGGTCTCCCCAGAGCCTTCTCTTCTCCAGGCTGAACAGCCCCAACTCTCTCAGCCTGTCCTCGCAGCAGAGCTGCTCCAGCCCTCGCATCATCCTCGTGGCCTCCTCTGGACTCATTCTAGCTGCTCCAGGTCTCTCTTGTGTTGGGGGCTCCAGAACTGGACACAAATGAGGTATAGACCCAAGCATTTGTCCAAGTAACTCCAGTTCTCTAAACACCTTTGATCCCTGCCATTGCTCATCTGTCCCAAAAAATGCCAAAGCCCAGTTGTTGTAGTTTAACTTGACTGGCAGCTCAGCACCACACAGTTGCTCGCTCACTCTCCATCAGGGAACAGAGGAGAGAATTGGAGGGCTAAGTGTAAGGAAACTTAAAGTAATAATGACAATAATAATGGTAATAATATACAAATGAGTGATGCACAGTGCAGTTGCTCACCACCCACTGACCAGTGCCCAGCCTGTTCCTGGATAGTGATCCCAGAGGTGTGAAAAATCCTGAAACTGCAGTCCCAGAAGAGAGAACATTCTGGTTGACCCTCATTTATATACTGAATGTGACATTATATATCCTACTAGCATATCCAAATGCCAATTTGGATCTGCAGTACTACGTCCCCATGCTGCACCCCCAGTTGCTTCTGCACATGCAGATTGACAAAACACAGGGAAATTGGAAAGTCCTTGATCTTCCAGCAACAACTAAAAACATCAGTACATTATCAACATTCTTCTCACACTGAATCCAAAACAGCACAGTTCTAACTTCTGAGAGAAGAAAAAATCAGCTCTGTCCCAGCCAAAATCAGGACCCCAGTTCAGGAGGCAGCGGAGACTGTCCCAAGGCTGTATGGATGATGGGGTGGTGGAAAGCTGTGGGCAGAGGCTGTGTGGTGTCAGGGCAGAGGGAGAGCAGTCTCTGACTGGTTTTATTTGCTGCTACAGAATAAGCTATTAGGATAAAACAATGTTATTCAGTTTGGAAGGGAGGGAGAGGAGGAAGGTATTAAAATGTGCAGTACAATATTCCACCCTGGCCTGCAGAATCACAGAGGAGAGACAATCTGGTTTTCTTTTTCATAAACCCTCTTAGCTGTTTAATACAGTTGAATCCCATAATCTCCAAGCTTTAGCACAGAGCGAAGAGTTTTCATTCTTCCCAGGGCTGTGCCGAGGTTAATCAGTTGTTCTTTGCCACGTGCACTGAGATCCATAGATGGCAGGAGCGTGTGACAAGCTGGCTGTGCTGTTTGATTCCCGTGACTCCAGCTGCAGATGTTTTCCCAGCCTCAGGTTGCATGTTCCTTCTGCAAAGATCTGGATTTGGGTGGGCTTTTGGTTTGGTTTTTCCCCTCCTATTTTGTACTTATGAATATCCCGGTTGTGGTGGCTGCCCTCCTGTCTGAAGGTGGCACTGCAACATCTCACAAGCTGAATCCCCAGTCTGAGCATCTCCCACCAGCTCCTTCCAGCCCTGATGACTATGGGGACTGACAGTTGAACTGACAACAGCAGAGAGAAATGCATGAGCTTGGGAGCAATCAGGGAGCGAGGGTGGGCTGCTTGGACATGAGCTGGGCAAAAATCTGCCAGTGTTTCAGGTGAGGAAGGAGAAGATTGTGGATAAAGCTGGAGAACTGTAAATTCAGCTGAGGTGTTACTTCATCCTCCTCCCAACCCCTTCATGCTTTGCCACGGGTGGGATGCTGAAGCGCCTGATTCGTGTACGAGGCCAAATTCATCACGGGTACAAACTGGCTCTGTTCCTCTGACTTTGCAGCTCACATCTGGCTGAGGTTCCAGCACTATGAACTTACTTAAAATAACAAAGGAGGGGTGTAGATGAGAGAGGGAAGGAAAAGAAATTCCCATTGACTGAGATGATTTAAATGATAAAATTAAATCACTGCAGACTGTGGCTTGCAGCAGCTGCTGGCTTTGTGGATTCTGCGTCGGGCGGGCAGAGGGATGCATTGCTTTTTAGCTGAGGCAAAGGAGTCTGAGAAAACATAGGTGAATGTTAAAAAATAAAAGGCAAATAAGAAAATGGAGAGATATATATAGTGGCTGTTTATGGTTCTTGTCTGGGTGCTGGGGTATATACTTCTATATCTATGTATATATACTTATACTGTATATACTTATACGTACAGGGCTGTAATACTGTATTATACTTACAATAAGCATACTTATTATAAGTATAATTTACTTCTGCTGTAGAGCTCATCTGCAGGTATGGAGGGGTTATGGGCAAGGGGAGGACAGTGTCACTGGAATGGATTGCAGGAGAAATGGGAAAAGTCGAGGGAAGCTGCTGCTGTTCTTTGCACACACAGCTCTGAAATACCTTCATCTCCTCCTATCTGGTATGGTACAAATAGCTGCTCTGTAGACTCCCAAGGGGCTGGTTCTCCAGGGAGCAGGAGGGATGAGAGCCTGCTCACTGGCTTCTCATCACATTTAAGAAACATGGGTGTATTGCTCTCCTGGTCCTCTGGCTCCCTGTTAACTTCAGTTAGAAATCAGCCTGGGGGGACTTGCAAGCACCAAGGACCTGCTCCAAGGACCTCCTGCCTCCTCCATCCCTCTGTGCATCCCTGTTTGTAACTTGGTCTGTCTGGGTCTGGGAGAGCTCATCTGCACTGCAGTGCCATGGGGAGCACCCTGCAGCCTCACACCCCATGTCGCTGCTGCAGAACACCCAGGTATCAATCAGGAGTGCCATGGCAAAGCCATCAGCGGGTTCTTGGGGCTCCTGGGGACACTTTTAAGCAGGCAGAAGAGGGGACGCGGGTAAGGTGAGCCTGGAGACTGAAATCCAGCACCCAGCACTTGTGCTGGGAAGTGTTCAGTAAGCTGCAATCTGAGAGAGGCTGAAATCTGTTGCAGAGGTGGGTGAATTCAACAAAGGAGGCATTGAGTTCATGTTTATTCCCTTTTTTTCTTTTCTTGAAGCTTTTGAATGTAGGCAGCTCACGGGGACTTCAGAACCCCTTTGTTTCTCTAGACCTGTGGAAACCTTTCTCTGGTGTGTCAGGCTTTTGCTGGGAGCAGTGGGCTGCCTCCAGCAAACCCAGCAGCGGTGCCATCGTGTGCGATATCAGAGCAGGCATCTCAGCAGCTCTTGGGTGCCTCTTGCACAGGAGCTGGATGCAGATGAGCAAAAGGATCTTCCCCCCATTGCTGCCCATGTGGAGAATGGGTCACAGGGGAATATCATGCCCAGCTGTTTGAAAGACCCCAGAGAAGAGAAGTCTGCTGCTGAATGTCATCCCTCTCACTCCAGCACCAGCCAGGAACTGGGTGCAGGATCTAATTAATCAGGATCTTGTTGCTGTCGTATTAGTGCATGTTAACAGGGATTATTGGTACAGAGGCCTTAGCGTAATTAACCAGAGATACTTGTGCTCATCACACCGTCCTGTTCCAAGGAAATGCTGAGGTGTCTATTGCAGGGAAGAGGAATTCCCTGGAAGGATGTGGAACAAGTGGAAAAACTTGGGGATACATCCCAGAGTCCACAAAACAAGGTCCTGCCTTGGGCTGACATAAGAGCCATGGGAGATTCAAAACCAGCTTCTGGAGCCTTTATTGCTAAAAGCACATTGAAATATTTCCAACAACTTGGCAAAGATTCTGAGATGGAGAGAGTTGGTGAGTCCCTGCCCCCAGCTCCCCGCAGTTTCCCATTACTCATGTGAAGAGCCTTGGTCGAGTCCCAGACTTTGGCTTAATGCATAAAACCCTCTGTGCAATTCTTGCCATGGGCCTTCCAAACACCAGATGTGTGAGACGCAACTCTCCCATCTGCTCTAACCCAGCTGCTGTTCCTGGTAAATCCTCTTTGCCATCTCCTTTCATCGCTGCCTGAGACCTTTCCCATCAGTTACCTGGTGCAGCACTGAAGCAGCAGTTAATCTATATGTACAGTAAATTGACTTTAGCTTTTGCCTTGAGCAGCTGAAAATGAAACAAGAAAAGAGAAGAGGGCAAACGCTGATTAAAAACAAGTTCTAACCTCTGTTGCGAAAGGGACAGCCTGTCATCAGAGCATCTTCTGCCATGCTCTGCTTCTTCACTGCAGAGTAAACAATTTTTTCCTCACTTTTGAATCGAAACTCCTGAACTATGTGACCTCAGCTTTGAAAATAAATAAATAAGTAAATTTGCAGGTTCATTCTGGGGAGGAGCGGGCAATTTTCCTCTGAGAGAAAATTGCTAAATGTCAGTCATCCTTGTGTGGCGTCCCCAGAAGCAACGCTGTTTCTGAAGGTCTGGGAATGTGTTTTGGCCAGGTAATGGACTGCAGTCGCAAGGCTTAATTCATAAACCAGCCTGGCCCCCGGGGGAGAGGAGCTGGTTGGATGGTGGTGTAGGAGCAACAGGACAGAGAGGAATTCAAAGGGATTTTGCTTCCTGGGTGCATGGGATGGGAGGTTTGGAGTTGGAGCTGTCAGCAGGGATGTCTTGGCTCAGTGAGCTGGAGGAATGGGATTTCTTGTGGATCTCCCCCCGCTGATACAGGTGCTGGTAACTCTTCTGCAGTTCTGCTTTGGGGTGAGGCAAATCTTATTTAGCAACATATTGGGTCTGGCTGAGATGGAGTTAATTTTCCTCACAGCAGCCGTCATAGTGCTGTGGTTTGTATCAGTAGCTAGAAAGGTGGTGATAAAACCC
>NW_010287532.1:22340-39975 GCF_000700745.2 Antrostomus carolinensis
CACAGCACCAACGCTGGCTCTCCAGCATTTTTGCCCCTCAGTAGGCTGGGGGTGGAGGAGGTCTTGGGAGGGGACACAGCCAAGAGAGCTGACCCAAACTGGCCAAAGGGATATTCCAGACCATATGATGTCTGCTCAGAAATAAAAGCAAGGAGAATGGAGGGGAAAGGAGGGGAGGGAATTTATTTACATTTTTCCTCTGGGGAAACTACTACACGTATGAAGCCCTGCTTCCAGGGAAGTGACCAAACATCACCTGCTGATGGGAAGTAGAGAATAAATACTTTGTTCTTTTGCTTATGCATGCCCAGCTTTGCTTTGTTTCCATTAAGCCACTTTTTGTCTTGACCCACAAGTTTGGGGTTTTTGTTCCATCTTATTTTCTCCCCCCTACTCCATCCTGCTGAGGAAGGGGGTCATAGAGCAGCTTGGTGGGCACCTGGTATTCAGGCCAGGTCAACCCACCACAAGCAAATAGTGGATTCTCTTTCCAAGGGGAGCTGTGAGAGTGTCTCCCCTCCCATCCATCCACCCTTCCCCGTTGGGTTGCCCATCCCCAGTGGTGCAGAGGCAGCTGTGCTGGTGGCTGTCAGCAGCAAGGGCCAGCCAAGCCTTCTCATTTCAGTGGAAACACACTTGCAATCAGAGCTGCTCACTCTGAAGTGATTAGGGAGAATGATCCTAGCTTTGTTTGTTTTATTCACTGTAGACCTCTGTATTTCTTTTCTTTCTAGCCATTGATTTGAACTCCAGACATTACGTTGTGGTGAAATCTAAATTCTTACCCAGGCTCCATCGTTCTTGCATTTAGCCCCCTCATAGATATCCTTCTTGTTTTCTGTTGCTAGGAATTTAGCCTTGAAGTCTTTTAGAGAGATGTCAGCCCTGGGGTGGGGGTGAAGTACAGTCTCAAGTGACCAAGTTAGAGCTGCAAAGAGATTTTTTGCACTGACAAGAGGACAAAGTCTAAATTTCACATCCTTCAAAACACAGCTCAGCTCATACCAAACCCTATTTAACAGGCGCCTCTATCCCATCTCAGCTGTTTGTCTCCAGGAGAAAATGGGTTAGTATTTTTGCTTTAGACAGAGAAGGTCAGAAATTCACCTTCAAGAAATCACTGAAGGCTTTAAATCTGAAGCAGAGAAATTAGCTCTTACTTGTGCTAAGTGAGCACCTAAATCCTGGAGGCAGGATTTCCTGAGAACCTCAGCTAGGACAGGTCTGTGAATCTGATTAGGAGTTTCATGGTCTCATATCAGACACTAAGGGGAAATGATGGCATTTGAGTCCCTAAAGCTCTAGCATTAGGAATTATTTGTCCCAGAGGAAAGAGGATTTGAACCAGGGTCCCACACCAGATTTAAAACACGACATTTACTTTGGGTTCTGATATGTTTGATGTGCAGGTTCCTCTGGGGGGATTCCCAACTGTCACCATAAACTCTGAGAAATCAAAGACTTTGGAGAAAGGAGGGAGGGAAGGAAACTTTTTTTCTTGTTTTGTACTGTTAGGGAAACAAAAGATGTCTGAAGCTTTCTTTAGTGTTTTTGAACGGGAGATCTGTTCTTTGTTTGGTTTTTATTGTGTAATCAAGCAGATGTGTTCACATGACTTATAGCTCCCAGTTCGGACACCCACTGATGAAAATGTATTTTTCAATATAAAATGAAATCTCCTGCTAAGTCTGATTTAGATTTCTTGTTCTGGGATGCGCTACATGTTCTTGCTCTGGGAATTCTCATGCAAATAACAGGTTTCCAACCTGGACCACAAATACTCCTGGGGAAAATGTGAGGACAGGGAACCTGGGTCTGCTGCCGGGTCAATCAAAGTCCTTCCTGGACCTCAGGAAATGCTCAGCTTGGAGCTTTCACTGAAATGGGTATGTTCCCGCAAAAGGGGACTAGTTTTGACAAATAGTCTCTTTTCAGCAATCATCTATATTATTTTCAAAAAATTAATTAAGAAAGTATCTAATAAATGATGTCTCAATCTCACGAGCCATCTCAGAGCAGTGGCTCTTTGATTTCTCCCAGCCTGGAGGAGCTCTCCTTTGCCTCCTGTGCAGTGGCCAAGCCTTTCCCTGCTCATTCCCATTTATCTTGCTGCAGACAGGGAGGAATCATCAGTCAGTGCACAGAGCTCAGCAGTGATTGATACCAACGGGCCATTGATTGTGCTTAACAGACGGGAATTTCTGTGGCTGGCTTCCCTCCCCTTAGCTTTTCAAGTCATTTCTGCATTTTCATAGAATCATTGAGTGGTTTGGGTTGGAAAGGACCTTAAAGCTCATCCAGTCCCAACCCCTCTGCCATCAGCAGGGACACCTTCCACTAGACCAGGTTGCTCAAAGCCTCATCCAGCCTGGCCTTCAACACTTCCAGGGAGGAGCAGCCACAGCTTCTCTGGCCTACCTGGGACAGTGTCTCACCACCCTCACACCAAAGAATTTCTTCCTCACATCTCATCTCCATCTCCCCTCTGCCACTTTCAAGCCATTTCCCCTTGTTCTGTCACTCCCTGCCCTTGGTCAAAGTCCCTCCCCAGCCTTCCTGGAGCCCCTTCAGGTACTGGGAGGCTGCTATAAGATCTCCCCAGAGCCTTCTCTTCTCCAGGCTGAACAGCCCCAACTCTCTCAGCCTGTCCTCACAGCAGAGCTGCTCCAGCCCTTGCATCATCCTTTTGCTCAGTCTCTTGCCTCTGTCTCTTTACCATTAATGCCACATTCACTCTGTCCAATCATCGTACTCTCCATGAAGCAGGCACATCGCTGCCTGACTGGAAAATAGATCACTAGCTCAAGGGGGGGAAAAAAAGAGGGAGGGGTGGACCATGAGACTGTGCCCTGGTCTCTGTGGAGTCAGGAGACTCTTCTTTATCTGTTCCTTCCACAGAAACCACAGCATATTGCTGTATGTGTTATTTGTTTGTTCCTATCTTGTGTTTTCTCTCCCTTTCTCTCTATATCTCTGTTTTTATTCATAATAGCCAAGGCATAGGCATATAGGCATCATATTTTCCTGCTTCTCTGATATGATCTACTAGAACAGAAATGTTCTAGCTGAGAAAGTTCCTGAGAAGCTCAGCACTAATATCAGAGGCAGCAACTTGATAAGGCAGCTGAAATAAAATTGCTTTTTCTGGGAAGAAACATTCTTCTGCAAAAGAGAGAGTGCTTGAGCTGATGCATCCAGGAATAAGATTAGATCGTTGTCAGGGGACTTGACATATTTTGTTGATCACAACGAAAGTCAAGACAACCAAGAAAGAGTCAACAAAGGAGCAGCTTGCACCTGAAGAGCTCAACATGCCTGATATGTAACTGCTACCAGTACCCAGATGTTCCTCCTGCTTTTCTTTGGGTGGAGGGATGTCCACCTCAGAAGGAGCGGTTTGAGGAGGGGAAGAGCAGCTGGACTTTATAAAAAAAAGCTTATGCCATGTAGCAGAGCTCTCTGTTCCAGTGGTAGTTTCAAGTCTTAAGTCCTAGAAGGAGTTGAAGTACCATGACACAGGGTGTTTGCTGTGAGTGTTCAGCTCAAACCCAGAGCAGCAGAAGTCACATGAGAGATAAAGGCCTCAGTTCAGAGGACTCGAATGAGGAGGGTATTTTAGCTCGACTTGAGAGAGCTGGCTTGAAAAGAATCCTCCTTTAGCCAAAGAAAATCTGAGAAACCTCACAGTGCTTTTTGTACAAAATCCAATATGAGATGCAAAAGCTGCTTCTTTCTTGCAAGGTTTGCTGATTTTGCTGGTGAATATTTCACAGAGCTGTGAGAAGGTAAAACTCACCTCTTAAATCTAATTTTTAAGGTTGAAAGCCTCTTCTCTCTTTACCACTTTTTATGAATATTGAGGGTTAAATGAGCAGTGATCTGTCTTTCATTTGGCTTACTCCAGCTTGGAGTAGACCAGTGTCTTCTGAATCAGGATTTCTTTTTCCCCCTATGAATTTAACACATGGTGGAGATTTTAGAGAAAGGATATCAGTAATGTTGCAATACTGTGGTGTTGGGGTGGTGAGATTTCCTTCTGCATTCAAGCTCAAGATCAGCTGAGACCCTAAAATTGAATCAGTCAATATTTATGGTAGCTGGTGTGCCTCCAAAAAAAAAACCTCAGTGAAAGCCCTGAAAGCATTCCTGGGCAAACACAGCTTATGCCTAAAACATCTTCTATAAAAACACAAGATTATGTAATTTTTCATTATGAAATTATAGATTTTTCCTAGTTTTCCTGGTTGCAAAGGGAAGGTTTAGCAGGTGATCCCCAGGTCATTGTCAGAGCTCTACCTGCCTGGGTGGACAGCTTGAGAAATACTTCTGAGAGGTTTGAATGTCCCCATTCACCCAAAGGATGAGTTAATGCTGAAATGTGGTCACCTGGAGAGCAAGGGCACTTCCACCCTCTCACCATGGCAGGAGGGTGAGGACCAGGTTGCAGGACAAGGTATTTTTCTCCAGGATCTAGAGAATATTCCACCCCCTCAGAGCATCAAGCTGTTTACTACCTGTCTTAGGTTTAAATACTCTGAATAAAAAATCTCAAAGGTGAATTTATTTATGGAGAGGATCTGACCAATGCAATTTGGAAACAAAGAAACAACCAGATCTGAGACATCTCAGTATGAAATGTAAAAAAACCCTATTAAATATCCTCTTTAAACACGGTGGAATAGGCCAGTGAGAACGATGTGTCTCCTGACAGCTCAGCTAGGAAACAGTTCCTGAGGTCAGTGAGCTGTGAAAGACTCACGTTTCCTCCCTGTTTAATTGCTCTGTAAAAATATGAAGTGAACAGTGCACTTTCCAAAGGTCACCCTCCCCCCCAAAAAGAAAGTAAAATCAACAAAATCTTTCCAGCTGGGATTCCTCCCCCTCCTCCTTGGAAGAGATGTAGATGGATGTGTCAAGGGCAGAGTCTTCACCCTCTTCAAGGGTGGAAGAGCTGCCCTGTTGCTCTTTGCCCTGCCTGCCCTGCTCATTTCTATGGCTCGAGGCTGGAGGTGTGACCCAGAGAAAGGCTCTGGAGCTGCCCAGGGGGCATCTGGCTCTGCAGAGAAGAGTGATGTACCTGCAGAAATCACTAAGAAGCTGAGAAATGAAAATGGACGTTACTGTGGAATGCAGCATCCTTGGAGAAGGACCACTGGGGACTGGCTGCCAGGGTACAAAGAGTTTGTCCTGTTATCAGAGATGGTTTGTGCACGCGTGCAGGGATGTGTGTGGTGACAGGGGAAGAGGGGAGGCAGTGCTGAAGGGGTTCTGCTGTGACGAGAGGTCCAGTAGTCCAGCCATCATCTAAGCATCTGCCTAAAGCTGCCCCACAGCTGAACTGGGAATGAGTATGTGAGGGATACTGGCCTGATAAGCTGCTCCCCTGGGTGGTGGTGACTGTACTTATCCCAAAGTCACGTATTTTACAACCAGTTTCAAGCTTAGCCCCGGACTAAGCTTTCCCCAGGGCTCTGGTAGTGTCTTGTGTCCAGTTGGCCACACGTTCTGTTCTGAGCTGCATATCCGTGCACACAACTGTGCTATCGCCTGATTTCTCGTAATCTGCTGTTTATCTCGGATTTCCTGCAAGATGAACTCTCAAATAACTCTGTTGTGCTGTTATTTCCCACCCTGACTGATTTATGGGTATTTTATTTTATTTTTTTAATGGCAAGTTGATCTCTCCCTCTGTCTTCTGCAAATGATAGACCTTACCCCTGCTCAATCACTAGTAAAGGAGGAATATAAGGGGAGATGGATGTGCATCTGGGTCCCCTGAGTGGTGTAAGAGGACAATGAGAAGCCAAGGAGTAGAGCTCAGCTACTTAAGGTCTTAGTTTAGTCAAATCTCTTGCTCTGTCCCTTTTCCTGCTCCTTTTCATTTGTGATTTCATTGCATCGTGGCATCACAAAGTCCGGAACATCAGGAGCCTCCTCTGCGGTTCTTACGTAGTTAATCTTGCAACAGGGATGCAGGGAAAATGCAAGAGCTGTTACTTCTGAGGCATGGAAAGGAAAGGAAATTACCATTGAATTACCTGGAGTTGTACCAGAAATAACATTACAGGGTCCACCTAAAAAATCCAGGCAGGTTTTCATGTGGGTTCAGGAGATATTTGCAGAGTCAATGGACTGAAAGTTTCCTAGGATCAGTTGCTAAATAAAATTATACATAACTTAATGAATGCAGCTATGTAGAAGATATCCCCAGTGGAAGCATTAAGAATAATTTTCTCTCTTATAAGACTAATTTCATTCATCTTTTTCTTAGTCAATTAACACAAACTCCACTATTAATATTAACTAATACAAGCCTGGAAGGTTCTCTACTTAGTAAAAGAGATGATCAGGAGAAAATGGTACTGTTAATAATCTTTCAAAGGGCACCAGATGCTCACAAACTCTGCAACTGAGAGCATATACTTGTGTTCTGGTTTTGAAATTATTATATGCAATTTTAGAACAATTTGTAGTATCATTAGAACTGGTTAATTAAAGTGTGACTTGCTTTCAATATCAAACTGCATTTGTGCTTTGGAGACTGGATGCTTTCAGGGTGGGCTCGTGCCCAGTAGCTGGCTTGCAGGGGTAGTCAGCATCTTCAGGTGCCAGGATGAAATCGAGTGTTCCAGAAAGTCCCCATTCAAACCTGCTGTGCTGTGAAAAGAGCAAATCACTCTTTTTTTTAATTATTCCATTTAGTTTCTGGGGAAAACTATATCCTGGGCTGCACCCAGAGCAGCGTGGGCAGCAGGTCAAGGGGGGGGGATTCTGCCCCTCTGCTCCGCTCTCCTCAGACCCCACCTGCAGTGCTGCCTCCAGTGCTGGGGCCACCAACAGCAGAAGGACATGGACCTACTGGAGCCAGTGCAGAGGAGGCCACCAGGATGATGCGAGGGCTGGAGCAGCTCTGCTGTGAGGACAGGCTGAGAGAGTTGGGGCTGTTCAGCCTGGAGAAGAGAAGGCTCTGGGGAGACCTTATTGCACCATTTAATACTTAAAGGGGGGCTATAAAAAAGATGGGGACAGACTTTTTATCAGGGCCTGTAGTGACAGGACAAGGGGTGATGGTTTTAAACTAAAATGGATGTATTTAGACTAGATAGAAGGAAGCAATTTTTACAAGGGTGGTGAGACACTGGTCCAGGTTGCCCAGAGAGGTGGTAGAAGCCCCATCCCTGGAAACATTCAAGGTCAGGTTGGATGGGGCTCTGAGCAACCTGATCTGGTTGAAGATGTCCCTGCTCACTGCAGGGTGTTGGACTGGATGACCTTGAAAGGTCCCTTCTAACCCAACCCATTCTAGGATTATATAAAATGTGCTCAGGTACTAAGAGTTGTTCCCATCTCCACGCGCAGGTACATACACACGTACAAGCTCTGCTCCTGTTCTGTTCTAGCAGTAGCCCTGATGGGCAAAGGTTCAGACCTTCACTGGTAATTCAAGAAGGATCTGCTGTAATAGTCCTTTTAATGTGATTTTAATGTGAGTGAGGTTTTCTTTTCTGTACTTGTTTACTTAATGCAACAACACGCGTCTGTTCTGCGGCTCTGTGTGAACTTTGTCAGTCTGGTCTGGCTAAAGACCCAATTCAAGCTCTGGTGGCTAATTTGGGCTGCGTGGTGAGACAGACCAGAGTCATATAGCTAGTCTGGCTAAATATTTGATTCACAGCCTGTTTCCCCTCAAAATATGGTTAAATGGGATAACCAGGGTCAAGGATAAAGCAAAATCTGGGACTCGAGCAACTTAATGTAATGTCTCTAATTGAAAAGCTTGTCAGGTGTCTCATTAGGCATGCAAGCATTGAGATTAGCAGCAATGCAATTATATTAATCCACATCTTAATACAAGCAGCAAAATGTGGGAACTTTTTAGTATTTATAAAAGAGTTTATTTCACTCTGGGAAGCCTTTTTTTTTTTTATGCTCTTACAGAAAGTTGACGTGCCTAGTCCATGACTAACTCTGGCTTGACTGTGAGCTTTAGTGCTACGCTTCCAGCATTGACAGCAGGCTGGAACAATATTCCAGCCTCAGTGTTTCCTTCAATGTGAATCTTCACCTCCCACCACCTCCCCTTCCCTGAGCAAATAAAATCTGTAACTTTAGTAACCAGTTGCTCACAAGAGAGAATGAATATTGAGGATATTTTTCCACTCATCATTTGCTTAGCAATTAGGAGCGATGAATAAAGTCAGCAAAGTCACATTTTGTCTCCATACATCTTCCTTGACTCTGAAAACTGCTTGAATCAATCGTCTGTTAGCAAATTGTTGGGACATTTACTAGAGTAGCAGATGTAGCTGGGACATAGCTGGAAGACTTATCAGCAGGTGCATCCCATCTTCTCATTCCTAAATGTTCAACTTTATAATACATGAGGATGCTCCAGCACAGGTGTGTGCTCCCTGTGTGCCTGGGGAATACATGGCAAAGTGGCTGGAATATTTCTGAATGCAGGTTCCAGCACAGCTAACCCTTGCTAACCTATATGGACTTCATCAAACTTATAGGGACCAATATGGTCACACACCTGAAAGAGAAATGCAGTTGCTGCCATTGTGTTTTGAGCAGTCTCCTGTTTGTAACTGCACCTGAGCTCGCTGTACGATGTAGAGGTCAAATCAAGTGCTTGAGAAACCCCACAGGCAGAAGGAATGACAACTTTTGTGGCTGTGGGGGAAGATCTCGGGATGTTTGGATGTTGTTCTGAGTTTGTGGTTGTGTGTATACCCAACGCAATCAATGTGACATCTGGAGAACCTTACTGATGGAAGTTAAAGTGCTGTGAGAATTCAGGCAAGACTGGGAAAGAATTTAGAGAATTTAATTTGGGATTTAGCATCTTGCATGGCAAGGATTCACTTCAAATGATGTGAGATAACAGCAGTATGAATATCTACAGTTGACCTAGCCACCATGGGGTCCCAGGGTCCCTTTACAAACCGTGGAAAGAAATAAGCAGATAGAGGAAGAGGTTGAACACATCACGTTCAGACATGGACGTATGGACAAGATAAGTGGCCTCAGTTCCACTGTCTGTATCTCTTCTGGGATGTACCTGCCTAGAGATGCTACTGCAAG
Organism: Antrostomus carolinensis; assembly: GCF_000700745.2. Taxonomy (NCBI): domain Eukaryota; kingdom Metazoa; phylum Chordata; class Aves; order Caprimulgiformes; family Caprimulgidae; genus Antrostomus; species Antrostomus carolinensis. The sequence goes on from NW_010287532.1 coordinate 31,428, forward strand.
GTTAGATCAGATATAGCTCCTTAAATTCCTGTGAGTTCTGCCCAACTCCAGGAAAGAGTTCACCACATGGACGTTCATCAAATGAAGTTTTAGGCGTTTAATTGAGAGAGACCTCCAGAGATCGGGTCACCCTGCCAATCACCTGATCTAAGTCACCCTCTGGAAATTCCTGTCTATATCCATTGACTACACAGGAAACACCAGGCAACCGTGCTCCAAACTTAATCTCAAATAGATTACATGGAATAAATCCAGACACCTGTATTTTTGGCTCCCTAGCTAGCCAGGAATGTTTTCTTTCTCCATCATTTTGTCCACTGTGTTGCTTGAATACACGGTCTACACATATCAAGAACATCTATTTGGTGCTGTAATGTTGACAGTGACATTCCTTAGGCTGTCAGGGAGACGGGAATTTATCTTCTCCAACTTCAGCTGTTAGAGGAGGTCAGATGTTTAACTTTCAAACAAGCAATCTGAGTACAGTAAAGTCACCCTCTGCCTCTTAGATTGCAGATGATCTTTCCGTTGTACGTTGAATATCTTGCCCGGCACAGCAGGATTTTTAGTACATGAGTAGAACTCCTGTATCTTAACATAATACAAATGATAGCAATAACGTAATAATTATACTAAACTCCAAAATGGTATGTAACACAGCAGGTGTGTGGAGCCTGGCTCTATCCCTAGTGTTCATTAGTCATGCAATTAAACCTTTCCCCCCCCCTTCCTTCCTTCTTTGAGATTGCACAAGGTTAATTTTAAAATAGCCAACAAGATGATGGAAAATGAGTATACAAGTTAGTCCTGAAGCAAAAAGTCCAGCTGTTTCCTTCAGCCCATGCTGTAAATGAGCCTGCTTGTTCTCCAAGCAAATGCCACCAATACAACTTTTAACTTCTCAAGTTGCAAATGTCAGCGCTGTAACAACTGAATTTAACATGGGGAGATGTTGAACAGCAGGTTACTGCAAGTTCAGCTCAAAAAGAAACCCTTCACTGTTATTAACAATTTTACTGTTCCATGAAAAAAAAGAAGAAAGGGATCAAATAATCATTATCTGAATTGGCCAGCAAAGAGTAGAGACCAGGCAGTTTTTAGTAGGTCAGCTATCTATTTAAAGTAATTTGAATTATCTAAGGATAATTGAAATCCAGTGTTCATCCATTACTTTCACTTTTAGGTCTTAAATGATTATATCCATAGCTCTGCCTCACATTTATTTGGTGACCTACGAGACCTTCAGCTTTCCTGTCTCTAGTAGGTCACAGTATTATTTTCCATCAAATTATAACACATGTAGTCACAGGTTCTTCAAATGCAATTGGCTTGGCTGCGTGACAGCTGGAAGGAAAGCTACTGCCTCAATCTTATCTGGGGCTATTTATATTCAGCTCTGTAACTTAACACACTTTCTTTTATTGGTGTTGCTCTGTTTACCAAGAAAAAAAAATAATAATCTTCTTTTGCATGGGAGTATTTTTATTTTTTTTTCTCAATATGAGACAACAGCAGCTTTCTGAAAAAACAAGTAGTGTTGCAATATTTGTGTTTTGATCACTTGGAAACAAGGTAAGCAAGATCTTCTACTGTCCACAAGTTTCACCAGGAGGTATTTATTTTTCTAATGAGAGAACAGAAAGCAGTTAGCATTTGATTTAGCCCACAACAGATGATTTATGCAATAAACTGCATTCAACTTTTATTGCCACCTCTCAAAAGCGAGCAATTTAGAAAAGGAAAGAAAAGCAGGTCATATCACAACCAACCACAGCTGTCCAAGTGACACATTGCCCTGCAAAGCTGTGATGTGGATCATGGAGCATTTTATTTTGGTCCCATGAATGACATTCACAACCACCTGCATCGGTGGCATAGAGCAGAAGTTTCTCTTTGTGTTATTCAGTTAAATTTGGGGGGTTTTGGAGTTTTTTGGTGGTAGGTTGGACATTCAAGGTACAGCTTTGGGACTGGTGTATCTTTAGAGAGTCTGAAGTATGTGCTAAGGTGGGAAATCTCTGATGCCACTCCAACTAGATTTTTAGGACTACAGCAAGGAGCTTTTAGGATCTACTTTTTTTAGTGGAGGAGAACCTTACAGACTCCTAGCAGAGCTAACTAGATGTTCAGTTCTATCCCATGAGCATTGCTGCTGATGGGAGGAATCATATTTTTTACCAGCTGAAGACACTTGGGGTGAGATGTAAGAGTGCTCCAGCGTAGGGACAAGCAGTGAAAATGTCCATTGCTCCCTCACCATGCAGGGCTGCACATGGTGTTGATGGGCTGGGATGTGTGGGGATGTTGGTGTGAAGATCCATCGAGTGAGTAAATATTTCATCTTCAACTGGTCTTGCATGGAGAGGGAGGGGAAACATTTTTTAAAAATGAATAGAGATATTTATTTCTTTTTTCTTCACTTTATTAGAAGAGTTTGGGCTATCGAGGGAATCTGTCCTTTGGGTCATCTCTCCCCTTGTCAGTCCCACAACAGCACAAGTGGAGGGAGGAAGAGTTAAGTGCATGTCTATGTGCTGAGCTGCTGCTGTCTGAGGGTCTGTGCTCAGCTCAGATCGCAGCTCTCTTCTGGGTTTTTGTTTTTCCTGGAAGGGCAAAATAGGTATTTTTTTTAATTTATTTGAATTTATGCTGATGGAGATATTATTTGGGTAAGATTAATCACTGACTCCTGTAATTCCACAGAGGTCTGGCACAGCAGCAACTTACTAAACAAGCAAAAAAGCACAATACAATATGATTTTCTTAACTACTGAACTTTAGAAGCCCAGGGTATTCAGAAGGCTGTAGAATAGTCCATTTCCCACAAGTTTCTCTTTGAGATGATCAGTAAAATCTGATATTTTTTTCTACAGGACCTGGAGTATTTCCTCAGCAGCCTTAGATACAAATTGTTACTACTTTTTCTTCCTTTAGGGATAAAAAACATAGAGATTAGGCCTAACACAGACTATACGTATACACTCGAGCTCATTCTCAGCTCAAAATATGTCTGGCAACCACAGGATATAGATGGAAGGACACCTGTGCTCAGCCAGGAGCTATAACCAGGTGTCTGATGTGGACACTTGAATCTGAGCTGGGTGTCCAGATTCTCCTTAGAGTCAGAGAATAGAAATGGAGTGGAACTAAGGAGAGAAACCACAGGTGAGAAAGTGCTGTCTCAGGGAAAAACTGAGATCTAGACCTTCTTTTCCTCTCTTCATGATATTTTGCCCCTTTAGTAAATCCTTCTTGTGCTTAAAGCTTAGAACATTTTACAGAGGAGGACATTTCTTATAGCAGCCTTCCAATACCTGAAGGGGGCCTACAAGAAAGCTGGGGAAGGACTTTTCATAAGGACAGTTAATGACAAAACAAGGGGAAATGGGTTTAAGCTGGAAGAGGGGAGGTTTAGATTAGATATTAGGAAGAAATTCTTCACTGTGAGGGTGGTCAGACACTGGAACAGGTTGCCCAAGGAAGCTGTGGCTGCTCCTCCCTGGAAGTGTTGAAGGCCAGGCTAGATGAGGCTTTGAGCAACCTGGTCTAGTGGAAGGTGTCCCTGCTGCTGACAGGGGGGTTGGAACTGGATGAGCTTTAAGGTCCCTTCCAACCCAAACCAGTCTGAGATTCTATGTTCTTGAAGGGATAAACTGGGCAATGAAGGAGTCGTGAATTGTTGTGATCTGATAGCACTGGTCAGCGTCAGCCTGGAGATTGGCACTTCTGTCTTTCTCCTTGGGACTTAGATCTCACAGAGCACTTGGGCAACTTCTTGTCTCGCAAGGATTTGTCACATTGCACCAAGATTTTTGGATCTCTGGCTCCTTTCCCAAACATTGTCCTTATGGGTTCAGTCCTTGTTGACTGCCATGCTTGATGCTGTCAGGGCAAGGGGAGAACATCCAGTCTTGATCAGGAAGACACCTGGCATTTGGCTGAATGAGACTGATTCAGATCAGGAATGAACCCAGATGGGACATGCTAGGGTTAACGGTGTTGCTCGCTGGAGTTAGCAAAGCCTTCTCACCCATGCTTTCCTAACTGACTTTAATGTAATCCATGTCAAGAGGTTTGGCCAAGATTGTCTGAACTTCATCATTTCTGAACACTTAGCAGGTCCTTCAGGAGCACTTTGTGCAGGAGTAAAATTCGGGGGTCATTAATTTTTCCCATTAGATCTCAAGGAGACAGGCTATCACTGGGGCAAATGAGACGTAGCACATGATTTCTGGGGTTTTTTTGGTTGGTGGTTTTGTTTTTTGTTTTAAATGTAAGATTTATTGAGGACTCCAAAACTCCAGACAAAAAATAGTTTCTTTTCCTACTATTGCACAAGAAATCAAAAGGTTAATCCTTGTGGGGTTTGTCTATTGTGTTGATTGCTTCAGCTTTTGTGAATTTATTTTGTTTTAATGGCAAACTTGCAAAATCATATGGAAGTGTGAAGTGTTGCAAATGTCCATGTCTCTCTGCTCTCTCACATACTTTATCCATCTTCCATAGTCTTTCTTTCCCTTTCCTTCTACATTTTCTGGTTTTGCACAAAATAGAAATAAAAAACAAAGTAAAAAAGATTTGAAATGTTGTAACTCCCAAATTATTCTCTGTGTGGGGTTTAAACTCCTCTCCCTGCGTTCTGGCTTGCAGGCTACATGACACTATTGATACACCAGTATCATGAGATCACCACGGTGACCTGCAAAATGGAGATGTAAACTCCACAAACCAGGAGTCTCATGACCTGGGCAGGCAAAAGTTATGTCAGACTTTTCACTTCAGTGTGACAAATCAAAATGAAACACCTCAAAATAGACCTTCATTCCAGAAGAAAGGGAAAAGCTAGTTTGATTTGGGGGATTTTTTTTTTTTTTTGCTATTGATCTGGGGGGTGAAAAAAAGAAAAGGATATTGTGGGATTTCATGTTACTGTAGTCATGACATCCACATTTCACTACCAGCTTCTCTACAGAGATATTTCTTCAGCCTGGGCTTTGCTGAAGTGTAGGGTAAAGGGATCTGGGAGTCCTGGTTGGCAGCACTGTACCCTCGTGGCCAGGAAGGCCAATGGCATCCTGGGGTGCATTAGAAGGGGTGTGGTTAGTAGGTCGAGAGAGGTTCTCCTCCCCCTCTACTCTGCCCTGGTGAGGCCACATCTGGAATATTGTGTCCAGTTCTGGGCCCCACAGTTCAGGAAGGACAGGGAACTGCTGGAGAGAGTCCAGCACAGAGCCACCAAGATGATGAAGGGAGTGGAGCATCTCCCTGCTGAGGAAAGGCTGAGGGAGCTGGGGCTCTTTAGCTTGGAGAAGAGGAGACCGAGGGGAGACCTCATTAATGTTTATAAATATGTAAAGGGTGAATGTCAGGAGGATGGAGCCAGGCTCTTCTCAGTGATGCCCAATGGTAGGACAAGGGGCAATGGGTGTGAGCTGGAACACAGGAGGTTCCACTTAAACTTGAGAAGAAACTTCTTTCCAGTGAGGGTGACAGAGCCCTGGGACAGGCTGCCCAGGGAGGGTGTGGAGTCTCCTTCTCTGGAGACATTCAAGACCCGCCTGGACACCTTCCTGTGTGATCTCATTTAGGTTCCTGCTCTGGCAGGGGGATTGGACTGGATGATCTTTCAAGGTCCCTTCCAATCCCTGACATTCTGTGATTCTGTGGTTCACTATGCCCAGGTCTCATCCAGTGAGTCTGACCAGTTTTTGAAAGGCAGATTACCTCGAGAACTCCAGCAATCTGTTGAATTTAGAAGGCAATTATTTTGATATGTAAATGAAAGGATGGGAGGAAAAAGGTATCAGTTTTGAAATGCAATCAAGGCCAAAGATAAAAAAGGTTTCTCATCTACTCTCTAATAATTGTTTTTTAAATGATGCCCTTGGCATGGTTGTTTTCTAAGCTAACTGCAAGAAAAGCAACTTACACCATTACCCCCAAGGCTGGGAGGAAGGTCACGTAATTTGCTTCTGCAATGGCAAAAAAATGGTGGTAAAATCTCTATTGAGTGCACTTAATGGCTCGACAGATTATTAATGAGAAATGGAGCTTTTTCAAATCTAATTCCCTAGGTTTAAATCCAAGCCCTTGTCAGCAGCTGGAGAAAGACCTAAGGAAAATGAGTTTATGTTCTCAGCCCAGCTCCTAGAAGATGAAAAGCTGCACAACAGTTGTCACTAATTAGTGCTTGTGTTGACCCCTCTACTCTTAAACACCAAAGCCAGAATGGGCCAGGGAGAAGGGAGCTAAAGCTGAGGTGGGTGGGATCTGTGCCTGCAGCAGGGGCTGGAGGACCCACCCATGCACCCATCCTGGGTGTCCTGTCTGGATCTCCCTGGCTAGGTTGATCCCTAATCAGGGCAGCTGCTGCCCAGGCACAAAGCACAAGAAGATCCAAAACCCTATGGTTTCAGTGGACTGAGAAAGGGTGGTGACAGAAATGTAGGCACAGCAAGGAAAGAGTCAGAGAGAGAGAGCTAAAGACAGGAGCCACCCTCTGACCCTCTTCTCCTGTCCTCCCTACCAACATTCTCCTCCAGGAGCCACCATCTGACCCTCTTCTCCTGTCCTTCTCTGATAATTTAGTTTAATCTCAGGGTCGTGGGTTTGTGCCCCATGTTGCTTATACTAAACATGATGTGACATGACATGGAATATCTCAATAGCACATCCAACTGTCAGTTCTGGGTTTTACTAACTACTACATTTTTTTTTCTCCACTCCCCACTTCCAGTCCTCTATTCTTGGAAACTGCCCAAGCACAGTGTCCTTGTTATGAGAACAACATTGTTCTCATAACAATCTTCACTGAAACCAAAACACAGCACTTTCGAGCTACTAAGAAGAAAATTAACCCTGTCCTGGCAAAAATCAGGACACCTCTCTACCTACGTTCTCCTCCAGGAGCCACCATCTGACTCTCTCCTCCTTTCCTACCTTGTGCTAGTCTCTGCTTCTGCTCTCTGCCTCTCACCAGCTGTAAACCTGGCAGGAAATTATTGCAAGGTGCATTTTTCCGTTCTATTTGTGAATACTAATTTTACCACTTGGAGTAGCCTGGATCCTGCTCTGGGATGTATTTCCCAGCAGTGACTCCATCTTAGCGTATAAAAAAAAAATAATTAGTATAATAAATAAAGTTTTATATTGTACATGGAGTTTCTTTTGTCAGTGGTACTTAATCACTCGGTTTGGGCTCAGGCCAGCCTCCAGGTGGAAAGCTGAAGGAGAGCAGGATGAGGTCTACAGCACTGCAGTCCCTGGAGTGGTCCAGCTGTATTTCAGCCATGCCTAGTGACCCTACCCTAGGTGCTCCTACTGCATCACTTGTTCTCAGTGGTCTATCACACCAGCTCTGCCTTTATTGCTAAAAGAAATAAAGACAGACAGACCTTGGTGCACATGCTGAGCCAGAACTTTCTGCTCTCTGAAATCCTCTGGCAAAGGGAGAGATATCAAACTGATCTCAATCACGCTAGGACAGGCTGGAGTGTGTTGGGCATCCATCTCATTGGCTGCTCTTATCCAGTGCTAATATTACTTTTCTTTGGAGTCTTTTGACTTTAAATAGTAATCATTATCTATAAAACAAATAAATTCTTAAAAAAAGCAAAATCTTGTCTAAAAGCTACTACACCATGTTTAAGAGTGGGCAGCCCAGCTACAGAAACCTCAGCCACTGCATTAATGCAAATAAATATCTGGTCTCTTCTTTCTCCATTAATCTTCTTTAATCCACCGATGGCTTGTAGTATTTCCACTTAGTGGTCATTCAAGAATTTCTTAATTTCCAAAGAGGTAGAAGTCTCAGTCTGACTGGCAGTGCAAGCTGAGGCAGCGATTCACTGAACAAAGCTTAGGTTTCAGATTATGGGAGAAGAGGGAACAATTGTTAGGTCAAAGGAAATACCTTGTTGGCAAAGGTGTATAAATGTCATTCAGCTTGTGAAAGTTAAACCAAGGTTCTAGGGAGTCCTGGGATTTGTTTCGAAATCACAATACTCGACAACATTTGCAGGTTCTTTTTACTTGACCTTTATTTTCTGAAGCTTTATGCAGCAGGCACTTCATCCTACTTAACTGTAGCCTTCCAGAAGTTAAGTATCTAGCCTAAGCCCTTTATAGACTGTAGAGAGAAACAAGCACAGCCTGATCCACCTACCTTAGAAACATATCGTGTCTTAGGGGAGAATGAAAGATGATGGGCTCGGAGTCCTGCTGACTGTGTTAGACTAGCTGCTTAAATTTAAAATTAATCCTACGCTGGCATTATGTCTTTTATTAGTATTAGTTTAGTCCAACTAGGTCTGATGCTGGAGAGAAATTTCCCTCGGAGCTGTTTTCAAGCCAAGCAGCAATATTAGGCAACATGTTCCTTTAGAATAAGTTGTCTGTTTTATGTACAGGGCTGCAGCCAGATGAGAGAAGGGGATTCAACAGCAAAAGATGTGCTCAGGTATTTCTCACTTCCAGTTTAATTCTGATTATCTCAAGATTTCTAGGCTTCTTAGGACCATGTCAGCGAGGAGCACAGCGGCGGCAACGG
>NW_010287533.1:0-924 GCF_000700745.2 Antrostomus carolinensis
CATCTGGCCTCTAGCCAGGGTTAACCCACCATAATCCTCTTAGCACGAGGACACAAAACCCTGCCATCCCTCATCTTCCACTTCATCACAACACCCTGCAGAAATTTCATGTAGTCTTAGCCAACTCCAAAACTAACACTAATTTACATGATGCACCCCATGGAGACAGCACACACATTCAGTGTGTGACCAGACCAAATGCAGAAAGTGGACTGAGGCTGAAGAAGTAAAGCAGAACACTGGTTAATACACAGTTAAATTTGATTTTTTCTATTCTGACTCCCTGATCTGATTTTATCAGTTCTAATCACAGCAACAGGATTATTTTAAGAAAGGGAGACCTGTAATTTCAACAGGGTCCACTCTGCTGCTTCTAACAAAGGTCAGCTTTGGGACAACACTGTTAGGTATGATGTGTAGGTGAAGCATGTCAAGACATCCAGAGGGACCTTGAGAGGCCTGGGAGGTGGGCCCATGCAAACCTTAAAAACTCCAAAAAGGCCAAGTGCAAGGTCCTGCATCTGGGTCACAGCACCCCAAAGACAAATACAGGCTGGATGGAGAATGGATGGAGAGCAGCCCTGAGAGAAGGACTTGTGGTGCTGGGGGATGAGAAGCTCAACATGAGCCGGCAATGTGCTCTCGCAGCTCAGAAGCCCATAACTGTATCCTGGGCTGCATCAAGAGAAGCGTGGCCAACAGGAAAAAGCAGGTGATTCTGAACCTCTACTCTGTTCTGGTGAGATCCCACCTGGAGTGAGGGGCTGGAGCACATCTCCCATGACGACAGGCTGAGAGAGTTGGAGCTGTTCAGCCTGGAGAAGAGAAGGCTCTGGGGAGACCTTCTAGCGGCCTTCCAGTACCTCAAGGGCTACAGGAAGTCTGGGGAGGGACTTTTTACAACGGCAGGGAGGCACAAAAACA
>NW_010287533.1:1057-49232 GCF_000700745.2 Antrostomus carolinensis
CCTGGAAGTGTTTAAGGCCAGGCTGGATGAGGCTTTGAGCAACCTGGTCTAGTGGAAGGTGTCCCTGCTGATGGCAGGGGGATTGGAATTAGATGATATGGATGAAGGACAGTCTCTGTAAACACAATGGTAGTCGCTATAGAACAAGACCCATATTTCTTAATAGGAAAGGGATTTAAAAAACACACTTCAGTATCACAAAAGAAGTGATCCAACTTGGCATACCATCTGCTAAGTGCCTTGTTACCAAATATCAGCTGGGGAAAAAAATTGCAATAGCTTTATGTATAAATAGAAGATGTCAGTTTGGAAGCTTGTCAAACCAGCAGCTTTTAGAGGAAATATTTGGAAAAGAAAGATGTCAGCCTCCAATTTTATTTTTGTTCTGCTGTTGAAGATGCATCTTAAAATTGACATTAGTGATTTTTTTATTCTTTGTAATTAGAGAGCAATCAGATTCTTTTTATGATAGTGTGTTTTTCCTCCTTAGTAGAAGTTTTTTTGTAAATGACCTATTTTCAAATATAATTTTCACAGCTAAAAAGAGATAATCCTGTATAAAATAGGTTTTAATTGACTTATTTTGAAACGGTTTACACAGATGAACAGAGATAGTCCTATATAAAATCAAACTCTACTATTAGTATTCTTCTTCTCTCTAGTGTTCATTTACTTATATAAATCCCACTGGCAATAAGGCAATTACACCACAGATGGCAGAGTTCAAACAAATTAGATTCTACTGTCTCTTCACAAATAGCTTCAGTGCACAAACTTCTCCAAAGCCTGTATCGAGTCCTCATCTTACCACTGAAGTGCTTGCATAACATCACCAAAATGCTCTCTTTTATCTGCATTTCCTCACATCATCAGTGTTTCTTCGCTGGCTCCTTCCCTTGCCTTAGCTGACCCCTCACAGCCCTTTCCCAATTGTCACCCTCAAAATGCAAGTGAAGGACAAACATCAAATAGTCATCAACTCACAGCTTCCTTTTGTCATATTTTGCATCTTTTCTTTCCAATTGCTCTTCCACTGCCCCTGTGCATGTGCCTTCTATATTCTATATTCCTCAGAACACAGACCACATCTCCTTGTGTGCCTATGTAATGTATTTTACAAGGAGACTTCCATCCTGGTTACACTGGGGGTTCTACCAGTCTGTATTACAAATAATTAATATCTTCATTAATACATCAAAATCTGTTCCCCTGAAGGTTTTGCATAGATTTATTCATATGTCAGCAACTCAGAACAGCTTGACTGCTCCTTGAAATGAGAAGAATCTTGCCTTGTCATGAAGGAGTGCAAAGGCAGCCTCTCTAAATACAGAATAGAGGATAATAAAACTTGAGGAGCTGGATAGCCACCATACAATCAAATCAAATTTTGGAGTTCTGCAAAGCCAGAAAGGTCCCAACTCAACCTTCCTCTGATGAAATTCCCTCAGTACACACTGACGTAACAAAAGTAGCTGGATCACTAGTGTTAATTATCTATGCCTCTGGTTTGGGTAACCTGAAGTTCTGGATCATTTCCGTCCAATTTCAGCCACAGCAGATGCCTACTCCACTGTGGGATGGGAGTGGTCCAAGGTGAACATGTCTTTGGACAACCTGCCTGTAGTGTTTGTTATTTAAATTCAAAGGACAGGCATCTTCAGAGTAAAAGGGGCACCTCTTGCTATATTTCTGAAACTCAAAGGAAGAAAGAGTGACACCAAGTCTACGCTTTGCAGCTGCATCAGAAAAGAGGTGGACAGAGAACAGAAAAAAATATTCAAGAACTCTGACTTCATCTCAGGCATCACAGAGTGAAAGCATGAAAATCCAAAACAAATATTTAATTGTAGTCTTAATCAAAACCTAAATATTCAGCATATTTGTACGTATAGTTTTATATAAAATATATATAAATATATAAACTTAGTGGATACAGACACAAGGGAACTCCTCCCTGCAACTACCAGATTTCCCTTTTACCAGCAACATCAAACATTCAGCACACTAAGACCCAAGAGAATTTTTAATTGACTACACTTTACAAACTCTTTTCTACTTTTCAGGTGATTGGACTGGTGCTTCCTACATTTTGTGTGCGAACTTTTTTCTCATTAATTAAAATTTGCTATTAACTCTTCCCTCTTTAAGAGGAGAGTTTATTTTATTGACAGAAACAGCTTTCAGGTTCCACTTCAATAAACTTCCTACTAAAGGTGTTAAATAATGTATTTTAAACATAAAAAACATCTCTCACTGGCAAGAAACTTCTTTAATTGTCTCCTTTAATTTATACTGAAATCTCATCACAAAAACCCAGAGAAGGCAAATATCTGCCTCCAAGGTTTGGATATGGAAACTAAGCTCTGGCCATAGCCCCATAGTGCGATTTTTAACCTAAAGAAGCTGTAGTATCTACTCTACCTCATGTAGAAGGTATTTACAGTGCTTTGGCTGCTGTATACAACCAGATATGGAGGCAACCCTGAAAGACTAATAGGTATAAAAAGATAGAGAATTTGTGATGCAATGATAATATGTTCAAGTAGTGAACATAGAGAAGAACTATTAAAACTTGCCTGCTCCGAGAGCCGAAGTTAGGGTAAAATAAAGTTTTAAAAAATAATAAAAAAAATCATCTAATGCTTTACAATCACAAATTATGTTGTGAAAGAGATGGAAATATATAAAAAATAAAAAGAGGCAGAAGCAGAAAGAAGTTTGAAATACATAATTTATTTACAAAACCGGATTTTAAGATGAAGTTAGTGACAAGACCAAGTTCCACATTTCTACTGTGCCCTACTGTGCCCTGGGCATAGCTTTGTTAGTGATTTTTTCCTCTTTGAAGTGCATTAGAATATCTTTTTTGTTTGTTTCTTTGTTTTAAGTTTACTTCTTGACTAGTAGTAGATTTATCTATTACTTCCAGTAGCTTTTCACACATTTAGCTTTGGAGTAACAAAGCCTCATAGCAGCCAATATTGAATACATACCTTTGAGACATACAGTTGAGTGTATTAAAGGTGGGAGGAAGACAACCCCAAATGTCTGATCTAAAATATTCTGGGGAAGCTTTTATTTGACTTAACTGAGACATTAAATTTTAAGGTGAAGGGGAAAAGCAAGTGTTGCTGGGAAAAGCATGGCAGATTAAGGAGAAGAACAGCTGCAGTCCCATGTGAAATGTAGGTTGCACTGCCAGCATCCAGGAGTTTCTTGGGCAGGAACTCAGTTCCTGGGCAAATCCTGGAGCAAGCCCTCTTCAAACACATTTCTGGGTGCACAGCGGAAGACAAGGTGACTGGGAACCATCAACACAGATTTAACAAAGGTAAATAATGCCTGATCAACCCAAACACCTTCTGTGATAAAATTACTGATTTTTTGGACAAAGAGGAGCAGTGAATGTCATTTACCTTAACTTTGCAAGACTTTCAGCACTGCATCCCACAGTTTCTTATATTGAGACATTATGGTTTGGATTGGCAGACAACCAGGTAAAACAGGTTGGGTTCAGAGGGGAGTGATTAATGGATCATGCTCCAACTGTAGGCCAGTGACAAGTGGGGCACCGCAGGGTTCTGTCTGGGGACCTGGACATTGAACACCTTTATCTCTGACCTGGAGGAGGCCCTTTCTGTGTTGTTGAGAGATTTTACATTACACAAGAAGAATTTATATAAGATGGGATCATGGTGTCTTGACAAACTCTAGGATGACAGAAGACTTCTGTGATCTTGTCAGGGAGTGGGGGAAATTCAGATGATAGATTAGGAGTTTTACTTGTTTCGAGAAGTAGTGGCAGCAAGAAATACTGGAGGCAAAGCAATGAACTGTAATACATGGCAAGGCATTATTTCTGTGACATACTAGATCATACACTCCAAAAGAGAGAAGGGCAACTGAAAGGAATTGGATCTCAGAGGCAGGGAGGGCTGATGGTTGGCTGACAATTGACTGGAAGAGACAGGGAGGTAGCGCCCATTTAAAACAAAGAGTTTTAAACAGTCAGACCCCATTCAGAAGTGAATTATACAAAGTTATTGAAGACTGTTAAAGAAATTTTTCAGCAGCATCCCTACCAATGCCAGGATTCTATGTTTGAGTAGGAACATCATGTTAGGTAGGAGCGGATGCAAATTCATTTTCCCTCATGTTGAAATAGACCAGTGGCACATACAAATCAACATCCCAGATGGACAAAGGGTGCCTAACAACAAAAAAACATTAACACAACAGTGAGCCTTCCTCAAACTGTATGACTAGAAAATATGGAATACTGTTACCATAGCCTGCAAACTGCCTATCTGCTGGGATCACAGAATCACAGAATGGTGGGGGTTGGAAGGGACCTCAGGAGATCATCTAGTCCAACCCCCCTGCCAAAGCAGGTTCCCCAAAACAGGGTGCACAGGAAAGCTTCCAGGCAGGTTTTGAACCTCTCCAGAGATGGAGACCCCACAGCCTCTCTGGGCAGCCTGTCCCAGTACTCTGGCACCCTCACAGAAAATAAGTTTTTCTTTAGGTTTGTATGGAACTTTTGGTGTTCCAGTTTTTGCCCATTTCCCCTTGTCCTGTCACCAGCCACCACCAAAAAGAGCCTGGCCCCATCCATTTGGTCCCCACATTTCAGTTATTTATAGACATTGATCAGATCCCCTCTCAGTCTTCTCTTCTCCAGGCTGAACAGTCCCAGCTCTCTCAGCCTCTCCTCATAAGGCAGATGCTCCAGGTCCCTAATCATCTTTGTAGCCCTCCACTGGACTTTCTCTAGAAGATCCCTATCCCTCTTGAACTGGGGAGCCCAGAACTGGACAAAGAACTGGACTGGATGTCCCAGAACTGGACTGGGATGCATGTATCTAGGAAGAAATTATGAATGCGAATCAGGAGAAAATAACTTAAAAGAGGTTTTCTGGTAGCCAAAAAGGATTGATACCACAATTCTGAAAAACACCTTTGGACAATGCTAGTTTTAGTGCACAGTAAAGGGAACAATTGCATTTATTGCTGCAAATGAGTTAGATGGAAATAGAAATAGAAGTACTGGTATTGCAAGCTCTCTATCTGTCTATTTGACACATACACATATAATGGAAAGGGGTAATAATTAATTTGTGTTTTTTTAAGAACACAGAAAATCGAAAAAATCTTTGGGTTCCAGAGTGGTTTGCAGAGATAAAAATTATTCATGAATTAGGAAGAAAAGAAACACCAACAAAAGTAGGGAAGCAGTAAAATACTCAGTGATCCAGATAAGCCAAAAAAACCTTATTCTATTCTGTACTTTGAAAGAAGTGGTGTAATCTACACTTACCACTTTATCATGATAAAGTATTTTCAAGTCCTTAAATAACTCAGTGGGATATTACACCATAACAATAAGAAAGAAAATTTTTTATCAAACTCAAATAGCTTGCACCAGAAGTAAAAAAAGTTGTCTTAGGGCATTTTGAACAGTTGCTGTTTATCTTCAGTATACCTGGTACTGGCACAGTCTGGAAGGATAGAGAAACATTAACATCCTAATACTCAGAAAGTGAGCAGGGATAACCCAGGTAACAAAAAAACCTTCTATAGCTTCCAATAAATTAATGGAAAACCTGACTGAGCATTCATTTATCTTAGAAAGAAGCAAGGAAGAAGGATATAAGTACTGCCTCTCAACAATGTCTCTTGAAAAATAAATCATGTCACATAAGCCTGATTACATCCTTCAGGACACTGCAAATTCAGCTGATAAAGGAGTCAGTAGAGATATAATGTGTTTAGATTTCTGCAAGGCATTTGACTTAGCACAGAACAATCTGATGAAAATACTAGAACTATACAATATTAATAAATTCCAGTTTAAATAGATTAGACAACAACCCAATCTCAAAAAGTAGCTGTTAATATGAAATCATTAAATGAAGAGATTAGTTGTCTTTTTATTATGAGATTGGTATGACACATTCATTAGGCGAGTACAAATATGCTGCTGATAAACTCAATAAGAACAGGCAAATTTGTAAATCACCATTGCGGAGCAGGCAAAAAGAGGGATCTTGATTACTTTTTTTTTTGACTGTTGCAAATTATCTCCATGAGCAAAGGCTGCAGTGCTGAAGTGCAGATATACAGACTAGGGCCTGTGGAGCCTCAAAAGCATTTAAGAGTTCTGGATGGATAAACATTGAGCAAAAAGGAAAGCAGGGAAGGAAAAGTTAATTGTTTGTATGTCATTGGTAAAACCAAGAAAAGAATGATACAATGTAGTTTTAACTTCCACATTTTTTAAGGAATAGTGAAATGCAGATGACCAAGTAAAGTGTTAAAGTAAATTAAAGAATTAAGTAAATTAAAAAGAGTGTGGCCAGCAGGTCAAGGGAGGTTCTCCTCCCCCTCTACTCTGCCCTGGTGAGGCCACATCTGGAGTATTATGTCCAGTTCTGGGCTCCTCAGTTCAAGAGGGACAGGGATCTTCTGCAGAGAGTCCAGAGGAGGCTACAAAGATGATGAGGGGCCTGAAGCATCTGCCTGAGGAGGAGAGGCTGAGAGAGCTGGGACTCTTCAGCCTGGAGAAGAGCAGACTGAGAAGGAATCTTATCAATATCTATAAATATCTGAAGTGGGGGGGCCAAATGGATGGGGCCGGGTTCTTTTCAGTAGTACCCAGTGACAGGACAAGGGGAAATGGGCAAAAACTGGAACACTGGAAGATCCAGACAAACTTAAGGAAAAAACTTCTTTACTGTGAGCATGCCAGAACAGTGGGACAGGCTGCCCAGAGAGGGTGTGGAGTCTCCATCTCTGGAGATATTCAAAACCTGCCTGGACACTTTCCTGTGCACCCTGCTGTAGAGAACCTGCTTTGGCAGGGGTGTTTTGACTAGATGATCTCCTGAGGTCTCTTCCAACACTGACCATTCTGTGATTCTGTTAAGTTGATGACAATCAATGTACTGTGACCATATGTTTACAAAAAAAAAGAGAAGGTTAGCTGATATGATGCCAGATGAAAAGCAGGTAGGAAATCAGGTGTGAATATTTAGCAATAAGCATTCAGCCAGGTACTGTGCTTTTAGCAGATGGTGGATTCTAAGACTTCTTGTTTCTTCAGATAAAGAAGGTATATCTTCCTTCAGGGTTCCAAGTAGCAAAAAGTAAATTAAGACTAAGATCTGAAGCTCAACACAGGCAAAACTTAGTAGAAGTCAGTGGTCCACTGGAGACATTAAGCCAGGTAAACATAAGATCCTCTCCACTTTTCAGGTCTAAATCTATATTGCATGAATATCATGGAAAGCTTGCTAATCCTTATGTTGGCATATTTTTAAAAAAACTACACCTTAAAAATGACATAGGTACAATGAGAGGAGCAGAAGAAAACATACCTTCATCTATTTGTGTTCTGAACTGGCCAGATCAGAGTTAGTAATGCTCTGAAAGCTGAAAAACTTCATATCTCCTCAGCATTGTACCATGGCTATGTCTCACATTTTTGTATTCCCAGCAAAAAAAGAACAGCAAAAACGTGAATGAAGCAAATGTTGCTTAAAAGATAGTTGAGATTTTTCTCTCCACTCATTTCAGCTGTGTTTTGGCACAAAGCAGGAAGGCAGAAAACCTGTTGGTGCCCTCTTATCTTAACATTTCCATCCCAGCCGTAGGCAGCCTGCAATTAAATTGCATTTGCAAGTATGCCATAATGTTACAGCAAATACAGCCATTCAGGGTTATTCCATCGCCCTCCAACCAAGTCAGGAAATGCCATATAGGATAATTGACAGGCTACTGTGAATTACTCAGCTATAAATAGTATACCAAGGGTGCCTGGTGAAAGGATGATAAAACACAAGTGAAAGTTGAGGTTTTATGAAGTCATTTGCACCATAGGGAAGTATTTATCGCTGTACTTGCAGTTTTTCTATTTTTCCTTCCCCAATACTTATAGAACAGGGAGCAGACAGCAATAAAGAACTGTGAAATATAATCTTTAAAAAGTTCATTCTCTTTTATTTCTGTATTCTTTCTTTTCCTACTCCTTTGCTAAAGTTCCTGTAGTACCATTCATATCAGATCAATCTTGTTCCTATCTCTTCCTCCAAACTTCTTTCCCATCAATAAACCTCCCTTATTCTTCAGATCATCACAAAAGACAGGCGAGGGTGGGTATGCATATATTCTCGTAATACGCCTATGGCTATTGCTTTAAGGAGCATAGAGATATAGCACTCAAAATTTTCCTTTAGTATGGAAATAAATCCCTCATTTTCTATTCTCAACATTGAAGAGACAACTGGAAGGATCATATGGTTGATTAGAGAAGAAATACCACCCTGTGAAAGATACAGAAAAGATTCATGAAAATTTAAAGATGAAATACAACCTTCAGGAAGGTTAAGGACAAATAACAGCAGATACGCCTGCTATTTCTGCATCAGCAGTGTACCCTTATCCACATACACGATATTTCAGTAGTGTATAAGACTTAGATAACTACTCATGCAACTGAGCGTTAACCCAAATATGTCTGTATTTTTGTATTCCCACATACTCAAGAGAAATCCTGCAGTTGAAGGAATCTAAAGATTTGCACAACTGAAACTTCCACCCAAAATACTGCTTTCCATCTTTGTTACATTAATGTTGATCAAATAAATGGCTTGGAGTTTTGATTATTCATGGGAACTCGTTTAATCCATCAATAAATAATTGCCATTAAAAATCTCTCACCCTTTACTAAAAACAGAGGAAGACAAAAAATAAAAAAAGATACTTGAAATGTATAATGTTAAATTAATACTGCTTCTCCCCTCTCACTGACATGACATTAACTTTGTGTTTACTTGAGGTCAGAGTCATACTAGTTTCCTGAAAGCAAAATACGAAGCAGTCACAGAGAAGTAGAAAGAAAAAAAGAGAAGAAGCAATATTTTGTCTCCATCCCACTCCACTGCAGAGGACAACCACACCACATCATCTTCAATAGTGTAAACAAAATCTCATATTTTAGTGATTATTTCAGTGCAACATTCACCAGCAGGTTAGTTCTGATTCTCTTTGAAAAGTAGCAAATTTACATCTGATGGTGTTAAGCCACGGCACACTATTTTCCTTTAGGTTATGGGTTCCTACAAAACACAGTCAGTAACTGACAAGGAAAGAAAATAAGAAATAAATGGAAGGGAAGGAAAGGGAAAATAAGAAACAAGAAAGGAAGAAGCAAGAACAGGAGTCTTACATTAAAAGTGAAGATCATAGCGTAACTCAGTCTTGGGAGATATGATATAAACCAGATTGTTCTCTCACATTTGGTCTAGTGAGAATGTCTCCCAGAACAACATAAACCTGATGGTACCAAAGACCATCCTGATATCTCAGGAAGTAAAGGTGAAGAATCTTTCCATTTGTATTTCATTCACCTGATCTCAATGTCATAACAAGTCCTCTAGGAAAACAGGTGGATGTTCTCATTCTTTTCTTTACTGCTTTCAGCTGACCAGTCTTTGTCCATTCACTTCTGATCTCTTCCTCTCCAGACATGATCTCAACATTGTTCTCAGTTGGTATCAGCAGACTTTTTTGCTGAGGTGTGTTAACTGTCCCCATGCATATGGCTAACCAATGGCAAATCTGCTGACTTATTTTCTTCTGCAGTGAGCATAGGAATAAATTACAGCGAGTCAGCTAATGCAAGGGAATTTATTAGACTACTGTGGGTCAACTGTTTATCTGAGTCAATGGTCTCCCTTTCAATTCATAAATTGTAGGAAGTAAAATTTGCAGTTTACCTCTTCTCCACTTATTGCTTTATCTTATCCATTTACTTGGAGGTTGATTTCAAGTCAGAGCAAAGACTTTCATCCTCTGTGCTTGCATAGAATCTTTCACAAATGCATTTCTGATCTCAGTCACAGATTTAATTAGTTGGATGTCTACTTATCCAGACACTTTTATGGTCTTTGTCATTCTAAACAGTGAGTATGCAAAAGGAACAAAAAAAAAATCAGATTACTCAGATTGGATGAAATGAAATTTATGGTATGAAATTATAATATAATTCACATTTTCATTATTATCAGTCATGACCAATCAGATTTCCTGCCAGAAACTGATCAATTTGCAGAATATTTTCAACATTTATTCTGAATACTAATTCAAAAAAGTCTGAACCAGAGAAAAGATTTTCATCTTGCTAAACACCAGTCAAATACTTTCCCAGTTCCTTCAACACTTTCTCAAAATTTTACCTCTGCTATTTAACTTTTTCTTCCTCTTTAATTCACTGAGCATCATAGCCTCTCATTTAGACTCAAATTCAAGAAAGAAAAGCAATCCTTATTCTTTCACTCTATCACAGTGTTGAACAGGATTTAAGGTACACTTAAACAGTAAAGCCCAGAGATAATACTACAAGCATGCTGCAAGGGGAAAGAAAAAAAGAAAAAAAAAAAAAAGAAAAAAAAAAGAGAGAGATGGATAAAGAAAAATGTAAAGATAGTCACAACACATAGAAATAACCAAATCTGTAAGTGATGCTCTGAAGAAAGCAGAAGCTCTCTAAAACAGTCTCAAAAGAAGAAAGGAGGCCAAGTTTAAACTATTTTTACATAGTGTCAATTTGCAGCTCATCAACAGGACAGTGCAAGAGAGGATTATGCAACTCCTTCAGGATGGTTATCCTGTGGGAAATGTAATTAGAAGGGCTTTGCTCCCAAAGCATGTCAATCTGGAAAGATTTCCTCAAAGGGAGTTACCTACTACACATCCTAAAAGTGTGTCAGGGTCAAGACAAAAAGAAAGGGAAGGGGAAAGTGGATGAATAAATAAGACAGTGAAGGGGTCCATGGAGCAGGATTTTTATCCCTCTCTTTTACCTGTGAGGATGGCAAAAGCAGACAGAGAAAAGGCATCTCCTCTATCACCACAGGGTACCAAGGAAGGGCAAATAGTTTACAGTGCAGAGAGTGGTCATGTCATTACATTGCTGATGTTCAGGTTTGGGACCCTCACTACAAGAAGGACATGGAGGTGTTGGACCATGTCCAGAGAAGGACAATGAAGCTGGTGAAGGGTCTGGAGCATAAGTTTGACGAGAAACAGCTGAGGGAAATGGGGCTGTTTAGGCTGGAGAAAAGGAGGTTGAGGGGAGACCTTCTCACTCTCTACAACTACCTGAAAGGAGAGTGTGTTGGGGGGGGGGTCTGTCTGTTCAAGGAAGTAACAAGTGACAGAACAAGAAGAAATGGCCACGAGTTGCACCAAGGACAGCTTAGATTGGATCTGAGGAAGAATTTCTTTCCTGAAAGGGTTCTCAGGCATTGGAAGGGGTTGCCCAGCGCAGTGGTGGAGTCCTGCAGATGTGTGAAGTTTTGTCTAATTTTTCAGTTACTGAATATAAAATTAAAAAAGAAGTTATTTTCACTCCTATTATTCAAATGTGGATATATTTTCAAGCTGAAAGGGTTAAGGCCATTATTCTGTTCTGTGGGCCATTGCTTTTGATCACAGAAATAAAAGATCAAATCTAATCAAGTGATTTACTTTTGGAAACAGACCACAGCATGGTAACAACAGCTGCCCCTATCCATTCATTAAGGTGCTCAGCATATAGACCTAATGAGCATGAACAGCATCTCTGTCAACACAATAGATGGCCCTGCTAACAATCCATAAACTGCAGGATTTCAGCAACATGCTCCAGCAACAGATTTCTATGAGCCCATTGTGGTTTTCTGGCTTGATAATAAAAGGCATCATCTTCTGGAGAGAGAAACCAGAAGGTGTCTGATCATCTATGGACTGACTTGCATATGCTGCAGTAATGACTCTTTTTCAACCATGCTTTGGTGATGAGGCAGCTCCTCAAAGAATGGGAACAGAGGTATGGCCATTGTCACAACAACACATTGTTTGTCTCAGAGAATTGACTTCAGTACTTATTTTCATCAGTGAAACCAAGCAGGCTGACCAGTCTCTTTTCCTCTTCACTACCCAGTGTGCATAAACATAATCTCATCTCACACATTCTGCAGCTGGCTACTCAAGTAGTTCAGAGACAGATGCTACATGGAAAGCAGACAACACAATCAGCCTTCCACTCTAGGAGCATCCCATTTTCTCTCCTTTGGGAAGAAATGAGCTGTTAGCACTACAGAAAGACAGATTTATGGGCTAATGCTCATTTTCCCATCTAAGTACTAGCCCAGAGGCCAAAACTAATCACAATGTCTCCTACTTATATTGACATGACCCTGGTTCAATCCATTCTCAGACCACCTGCTATAGATAAACTCTGTTGTTAGGGTGTTGTACTTCAAGAGAGATACAGACAAGTGCTATCCAGAGTTACCAGACCTTTTCTGACTCTGCTGTCAGTGGGTAGAAGAAATCACAAGTCTCTGCTGACATCCGTTATCAGCAGGTTGAATATGTCCCAAATGGCAGTGTCACAAACAAGCCCTTTAACACTTGATGACCTCAGACCAAAATCTGTAGGAAAATAATAGCCAAAATTTCCTGGGGATCTGAAAGGCTCTAAAGTTGGTAAATTCTAGTGAGTTTTGTACAGTTAAGAAATGATCAGATTTTTTTTTTTTTTTTTTTTTTTTTTTTAAGCAGAAAAAGGAAGACCCTGAGGAATTGTGTAACTTAAAATTGGAAAGAAACACCCACACCCACAGCCTGTTTTAGATCCAAAGAAATGTACTAATGAAGATCCTGAAATTCAGGGTCCCCCTCAGAATTTAAATTTAGCAGCTTAGCTACTGTTTTATCTTAAAAAAAAAAAAAATACTCTGAGAAATATCAAACACCACCCACTCCCTTTACTACATCTTTGTCAGATCTCCCACTCATCTCCCTTCCTTTTGGCTCCCAGCTTTTCTATTTGTGATTAAATTCAGGGGAGAGGGAATTTCCCATTATCACCTGCATATTGCACCTTAAAGATGTGAAATGTCTGGAAACAAGTAGCAGCACAAAGCCTTAAGTCATAAACTAGATACAGAACCTAAACTGAACACTTTCAGCCCATCTCTATCCCAGGGACAGAATGTGTCATCTGGTTCAGCTAACTGATTCAGATGTTTTGCATATACATTTGCATTGCTTTGTCAACTAGTCCTCCTAAAATATGTGCTTGATTTCTGTATAGAATTAAGGGAAGGATGATGGAAGGCTTTGAAAGGGTCCAAAAGAAGATCTTTATCCACTTGATGAGGGTGGCTGGGCCTGACAGTTCTGCTGAGTAGGTGATCTGGATTGTTCATTGTTCCTCTGAATATATATGTCATCATAGATGCTTGACTTCATCTTACATGTCATGTGAGGTCACCTAAAAAAAAGTCTTCTGCACCTATAGAAAACCCCAAGCTAATTCTTTCCTAAGAAAACATGACATTGCACACAGAGGTTTCTCCCTGGTGGAGGGTGAATGAGGGAACAAACCTCATGAGGTAGATGTTGGTCTGGTGGAAATCACTCAGACATAGACAGTGCTGACAGAACAGTTGTTCTGGAAGAGCTTTAGTATTGAAACAAAATGTGATCCACCACAATCCAGTCTTGTTGCTTTCATCCATGAAGTAATTTAGTCTTTCCCTTCCTCCCTTTGAGCACATCATCTGACTGAGCCCTTTCAAATGAATCCTTTCAGTCAGTATGGTATGGACTGGGTGAAGCATAAGAAAGGTAGCAGATAAATCTGTCTATGGATGGACAAAAAGATGCATATGTAAGAGAAATATTTATTAAGTATTCAAAATTTTGGAAGTATTCCGGGTTTCTTTCCTCCTAGCATGAAAAATTACATATTAATATTGAAATACTATATACCTTAAGCCATATTCCCCCACAAACACATTTACTTGGCTGTAACTTTGAATTTTAAATATTAAAGTGGGAGACTTGAGACCTATTTTTTAGCTAAAATTAATTGTTTAAAGTTAAGTTTGCCTCTATTTTATTTGGGAAACTGTTGATCTCTTTTTTTTTTTTTTTTTTTTTTTGCTTCTTTGCTTTTTACTTTCTCTTTATAATTGCAAAAATAAGGCCATAGGAACACGAGAATACCAGCATTTTAAAGATTGAACAGCATCTAGAACAATATTATGTTTCTCATAATACTCAATAGCAGATGCTTAGTCAATGTGCAAAATAACAGAGGCAGTGTAGTTGATTCTGCACTCGTGGTTTCCAGCTGCCTCACTTTTGAGAGACTTTCTGAGCTGGAAAGAATGCTTCCATTACCACATTTAATAGTCTTCAGTGTCCCTCTGTCCTTGCTAGATTTTTCTCCTATAAACACACTTTTTTTCTTTTTTCTTTTTTTTTTTCCCCAATTCTGCTTCTCCGCAACACTCCTGATTGCAGATTCCTCTATCATAATTTCCTTTCAGGCATTTCTTCTTCAAGCTGATGTATATTTACTGTTTTATATTCTCCTTGCATAATATTTTTTGGTGTTTTTAGGCATCCTCTTGCCCCATCTTTCTACTGTTTCAAAGTTTAAACTGCTCCTTTTCAAGATGGGCTCATTGGTATTCAGTATGTGGGCAAGCCATAGATTTATACAGTGGCATAATGATATGTTCTCATTCTTTCCTCATTCCTTTTCTAATGCATCCTAACATTTTATTTGCTTTTTTACTGTTGCCAAGTATTAAAATTAGGTTTCCAGACAACTGTAAATATCCAACTGCAAAGTTGTGGTTAAGTATTTTTGCACGTACAGTCCTTGATCTAGTTTTTTTTTTTTTTAAATTAACTTGGTTTATATTAGTAGGACTATTTCAGAGATATACTGGCATAACGGACAGGCTTCTGCATAAATGCTACAAATGCTTTTGATATTAAGAGTGTCGTGAATGTGCTGCATTTAAACTAGATGAAGGCAATTTAAGGAAAAGAAATTTGCTCTCAACTCTGGAATTTTCTCCTGAAAATATCCATGTATACAAGAAGATAGTTCTTGTTACTGCAAGCTCCGCTACTTCCTTGCCCAAATATCTCACTGAAGAATGAATGAGTTTTACTACAAAAATGAGAAGAGATGAAAGAGGATACAGCCCTGCCATACTCAGCACAGCTTAACAGATAGTCCTTGCTGCAAGGAACTTCTGATCCAAATAATATACAAAGAAATTGAAAGATGAGAACAGGAACAATAACAGGATGAACAAGACAATGTTGTGAAGTTCTGTCAGGAGAAATGGCTGGGGTTTTACAGAGAGGAAAAAACCTGAGCAGGGAGATGACAATGGAGAGAGAAGCTGGAACACAGGAGTACACAGGGAGTCTGAGAGAATGGGGTAAAGGTAGACCAAAGTGAAAAGCCTGTGTGAGAAAAGGATCTGGATCTCACAGCTGGAGAGAAGAGAGTGCAGGGAGCCATGAACTTCGAGGGGCAAAGAAGACATGTCCTGCATCCCCTGAGGCTGTGTAACCTCAAAAGGCAGGTAAGCAGCATCATAGACACCATAGACAATGTACTTGACAAACAGAGACAAGAGTGCTGAGGGGATATAGATTTATTATTACCCTCCTTGGTTTCTTCATCCCTGGCAGAGATGCAAACTGTGTTCACTGTTCCTGATCCTGCCTTCCCAGAGAGTGGGAGGAAAAGAATTACTCTGCGGCACTGAACAACAATTGTTTCTGCAGCAAGAGGAAACCATGGTTTGTAGCTTCCCAGTCGATTTCAACTTTTCTGCTAGTCCAGTTCTGCCTATTTTTCCCCACAACAGAGTTAGAGAAGGCTTTTTAAGGACAGCAGTCCATCAGAACTGGTATGCCTATAACAGATGAGTAGATTTCGTGGATGGAAAGGGTGTCTACCCTTAATATTCTGAACTCCTGAATGTCATAGCTCTTCCTGGTATAGATCAGACAGCTGCAGGGAAAAAAAATCTGGTCCATTGGCAGTGCAGGCTTCCTGAAGCTCTCGGAAGGAAGAAGGCTGCTGCTAGAGCTGAATGCAGCTTTCCAGATATTGCCCTGTGAGCAGCAGTGTTGCTCTTTACTGCTCTGGGATGCCTTGGGCAACTTGTGAACAAAGAGAAAGTTTCTCAGAATCTGATCCCACTTCATGCAGTATTACAGACAAAGCTACCTCTCACCTGCTTTCCAACACAGTTCTGAAGCCTCCTTGATTATCCATGAGATCAGCCATTTCGGAAATTTCTTGTGATGCTGACCAGCTGTATCTGATGTCACAGCTCATCTGGTAAAGAAGAAACTGTTTTGTTGCAGCTTAGCTAAAGACAGAGAAGATCTGCTTAATAAAGCCAGGAAAACAAGAACATAGCAAGATGGTGCATTCCTAAACTTCACCATCACTCCAGCCTCTTCCACTTGCTGTTGCCTAAAAGATCTGGAACACCCCTGTTATATAAGAAGAGTGAAACAATAATTCACAGATTAGGGGAAACAGTTAAACTTTTTTTTACCTTTCTCTTTTCAGAAGCTTCTCCTTGTGATAAAACAGAAAGAACCACAGTCCTGGAGATAGAGTGAGTAAATTTTAACTTCCTTCCTCCTTTCCTGTTCCCTATGCTTAGGAATCTATACTTGGTTGATACATATATTGGGGGCCTGTAACTATCGGTGTCCCCCAGGGGTTGGCACTGGGTCTAGTCTTGTTTAACATCTTCATCAGTGACCTGGATGTAGGGATAGAGTCCACCCTCAGCAAGTTTGCCAATGATACAAAGCTGGGAGGAGTGGCTGACACACCAGAAGGCTGTGCTGCCATTCAACCAGACCTGGACACACTGAAGAGTTGCGTGGAAAGGAACTTGATAAGGTTCAACAAGAACAAGTGCGGAGTCCTTCACCTGGGGAGGAATAACCGCATGCACCAGTACAGGTTAGGGGCTCACCAGCTGGAGAGGAGCTCTGAGGAAAAGGACCTGGATGTGCTGGTGGACAACAGGCTGACCATGAGCCAGCAGTGTTCTGTTGTGGCCAGGAAGGCCAACAGTATCCTGGGGTGCACTAAAAAGAGCGTGGCCGGCAGGTCAAGGGAGGTTCCCCTTCCCCTCTACTCTGCTCTGGTGAGGCCACATCTGGAGTACTGTGTCCAGTTCTGGGCTCCCCAGTTCAAAAGGGACAGGGATATTCTGCAGAGAGTCAAGTGGAGGCCACAAAGATGATGAGGGGTCTGGAGCATCTGCCTGATGAGGAGAGGCTGAGACAGCTGGGACTCTTCAGCCTGGAGAAGAGCAGACTGAGAGGGGACCTTATCAATGTCTATAAATACTTGAAGTGTGGGGGCCAAATGGATGGGGCCGGGTTCTTTTCAGTAGTACCCAGTGACAGGACAAGGTGCAATGGGCAAAAACTGTAACACCAAAATTTCCATACAAACCTAAGGAAAAACTTCTTTACTGTGAGCATGACGGAGCCCTGGGACAGGTTGCCCAGAGAGGGTGTGGAGTCTCCTTCTCTGGAGATGTTCAAAACCCACCTGGACGCTTTCCTGTGCAACCTGGTGTCGGGAACCTGCTTTGGCAGGGGGGTTGGACTAGATGATCTCCTGAGGTCCCTTCTAACCCCTACGATTCTGTGATTCTGTGATACATACACACATTGATTGCTTGGTGAAGTACAGAGTATAGGCACACCACCAGGCTATGTTAAATTCAGTTCACAACTGGTTTATTTCCTTTTCTGCCGTCATTAATTGATTTTTTCCTTCTTCTAAACTTACCCCCTTGACCTCGTGAGAATAACTTTTTATTTCTCTCCCTCACCCAAGGCTTCCCAGCCTCTCCAGATTTATTTTCATCTTTTATCTGTTTTACTACAGGTAGCATTAAAGGGCAGGGGAAGGAGGGAGAGAAACATATGACAATTATCACACTACTTCAGTATGACTTTTTTTTCCATCAGCATAGACTTATTTGGAAATCAGCTTGAGTTTTGTAAGTGATTTGTTGCCTTAAGGTTTAGCTCTCCTCCAATCCTTTTCCTCCAAGGATCTGAGGTAGCTCTACACATGTCAATTAATTAAGCAGTCTCCATGCAGAATGTTTCATAATACTCATTTTAAAATGAGAAAACTAGAGCAGTGAAAACGTTGTTTATTGCCAGCTAATGGTGAAATTATTAATAGACCCCTGGAGCCTCCCGGACCTTATGTTTTAATGAATTGTATTAATCTCCATTATTTAGAATGGGATGCTTTTTGCCCCATACTTTTTAAAAGGACTTCTCCACTTCCTTTCTCAATACAATAGAAACATCTTCCTTTTCCTCCTAACAAATATCAGGTAAATACAGTTCCCTTCATCAATAGAAAGGAACTTCTCTTATACCTGTAAAGAATCAGTCTTTAGCCTTTCTCCCCTCTTTTCAAAGGCCTTTCTGGTTACCAGGCCAGGCATAATCAGAATCATGCTGTATTAAAAACCAAAACTGTGAAATTAGTGCATAAAAATCCTGAGTTTATGAATTAATCTGCCAGCCTGAGTCACAGGACACCTGTGATGTCAGATGGCTCATTCTATGTGGAGAAAAAAATCTTATAAATAAAGATATTTGTGCAACTTACTTGAAATGACTGGGGAAATATTCCTTGGTGCAGGAAATACAAACCTGGATAGTTCTCATCTTGATGAGATCCTATTCTTACATTTCCAGCCTCACTCTTTATAGTTGCTTCTAATTTACCACGTGGGAGTGAGCTGAGCAGGTATGAAGTGGAACAGGACCTAGACAGGCTGTCTCCCTTATTTGGTCTATGACTCCAGATTCCTTTTTTTTTAATTAAAAATTTGGACTTAAATGGAAGGATGGTACATTTCATATTATCTTAATAGGGAAGATGAGATACAACCAGCTTTCTCAGTTTCAGAAGCACTTTTCTGTCTCCTTCTGTTTAGAGTACTTTAATCTGCTTAATTTTGAGTTACCAAAACTGTCTTAATTCATTTAATGCTCCTAGGAAAAGAGAAGGAATAACATCAGGAAGGTGGAGCACATGTCCCTTCCACAGCTTTTTAGCTATTTTGACTGGGTCTCCAGTCTGCTTACTGCCTGTGGAGCACAGGTGGAACATGCAGCCTGCGGATATAGCCTCTATCACCACATACAGCCATATAAATCCTTTTAAGTGTCTAGAATCAAATTCTCCAGCTAGCTGTGCTATCAATCTACCCTCTAAATTGTACTTGAGAGGGAGTAAGGGACATGGGGAAGGAGAGCGGAAACCCAGGCTTAACTATATAGCCTACAGCATCTTGTGGTCTAGTTCCTTTCTTTCGTTTCATGTACTGTAGTGCATAGCTTTTTAGGAAGTCACTACTGCCTTGATACATGAAAAATATATCTGATCTAAATTTATGCCACTCACACTTAGTTTTTTCCTCATGTGCAACATCTTTAAAAGCACCACCACAGAAATTAGACCACTGGGACTAAGGCTGATAGCAAGACACAGAAGAACCTGTGCTCAAAACCATTGTCAAGTGCCATGATTTCCAGCAGATTTCAGGTGTTTGTGCTTAGAACAATCTCCTTTCCTAGCTGCTAGGCAAGGACTGGTGTGCATCACATCCAAGGACTTACTGTGGCCCTTCTCAATTACACTTCTCAAACTAGTGACAGACCACTCTCAAATATTGCCCAACTCCATTAACTTTGGACATCAATGATTGACTTAAAAAAATAAAAAGAACATAAAGACACAGTAATAGACATGTAGAGGATGTCGCCTCAACCAAATGTGGTTGAACTTGAATAAGTTCTTCACACAAGAACAAATACTGATTACTTACAACAGATCCTGAATGGGGAAGATTTCAGCAAAGGCAGTAAGAATGCTTCCTGTGACTAGGCCCTAGTTTGTTACTCAGACCACTTGGTGCAGTTTTATGGTCCAATTCAATGTTTCTGAAATCAGCCCCTGTCATACCATCATTGGGTTCCATGCCAGCATTTGTTTAAAGCTGTTCTCCAAAAAATGAATATGTCTCTCCCCTTCCTTTCCCTTGCACATGATATAAATAAAATTGTCTCTTATGCTACTCCTGTTTTCTCCTTTGTCAGGGGCAGTCCTTTTTCTTTTGCTGCGTGCTGTGCAGTGTCTGCTGTGAGGATTCAGACACAAGTCCAGAAAGATGAGATCCATAGCTCCAGTTATTCATTTTATTCTATTAAATGTACACACTTCCACCCACAACTGTCACCCCAGGATTCCTTCATAGCCAACAGAGAGAAATAAGCATATTTAGGAAAGAATTTATCTCATCAGCTTTAACAGGTGTCTAAAATAGCTCAAATGAAATGCAGACTAAAAGAACCCATCTTTTCCCATTGATTAGAGAGGAAGCCTGAGGGGTTATCTCAGATATAAATGTCAACATTATAGGCAGTAACATAGGTGAGATGAATCCCAAATTAATTTAACAGTTAGATATGATGGGCAAAGGTAGAAAAAAGAGAAAGAGGAAAATGAAGGTATTCAGGAAAAGGTACACAAGTTGATCTGCAAGAAGCAGGGAGCTGGAGTTGATAATTCTTATGGATTCTTTCCAGTTTGAGGTATTCTATAATTCTACAATCATCAGAAGTAGACCTCAAGCCTGTCCCATTTCAGTCCAGTTCCCTTGACTCTTTTTCTTCAACTTCCAATTAATTCTTGTACAACACAAGAGTACACTTACAAAATTCAGCACACAATTTCATACACACAGAGATAAATTTTTTATATACTTAATATCTATTTTAAATTAAGCCTAGTTTTTGACTCAGTGAGTTTCTCTTCCTGGAAGTCAGCAAAACCAGTATTTTGAGATCTGTTATTCAGGGAAGGACATAGGCAAATAAACATATTCTGATTTCAGTGAATGGGAGTTCTTCCTTTTTTCCTCTCATTTTTTCCATCCTTACTGCCCCTGAGGCTACTAATGTAATTTCAAGTATTAATTCAAAAATTAAATTTTTACTAGCAGTCTGTGTCATTGGTTGGGATTAGCTGAGTAATAGTGACAGTGAATGTCTGAGATGACATAGAATATGCTGACTCATTCCCATCCAAGAATATGAAGGCTGCACCACTAAATAAATAATGACCTTGGCTTTTCCTCAGGTGATAACACTGAGGTCAATTAACATTCATAGTCATTAAGATAAATGTGCTTATATATTAATCCAATCTGTTGGCATTTTAATGAAAATACTCCATACAAATTTAGATTGAGATTTTGCAATGAAGAGCAGGGAAGTTTGGCCCAAAATACTGCTTTATGCAAGTAATGTTGGCAGAATGGAACTAAAAAATAATTGTTTCCAAAACAACTTCAGAGGCTTAGGTTTCCAGAATGATTTACAGCCAATCTTGTGCCCATCATCAGTAGCAAATAATCCCCATGAGAAAAGATGTTTAAAACTTTACACCACCAAAAAGCAAACACACCTTTTTTTAGCTTCATGTCCTGATCCATTTTCATTCAGAAGTGGGGGTTGCATACTAGTAGGAAACTGCACGCTATAAGAGGGGAAGGGTTTGATAGACCTAGAAAACATTCTGAATGCTCACAGGGTGTGCCTCAGTTGCAGTATTCAGCCACAGAGGATGAAATCCATCTTCAGATGAAGACACGTAATTCTGTTTGTCTACATGGAGAAGTCCATATGTGAACTGTACAACTTAGCTCCCATCGGTCATTTGGTATCTAGTCAGTATAAACTGGTATAATCTACTCAGCACAGCTTAGAGGGTGACACAGTTCATCCAAAAGCTGACAGCTGAAACAAGACTCAGTGGCTAAAAGACTCAGTGGCCTGAGGAGAGGTCTCTAGTATAAGTTTATGGTGGTCCCAGCTGCAACTCCATGATACCTTGTGGATTTTGTGCCACACCCGCTGTATGTAGGTTACGTAAGGATTACTCCAAGGGCTAGAAGTTGCCACACCTTGAATACTGTGTTCAGTTTTGGGCCCCTCACTACAAGAAAGATGTTGAGGTGCTGGATTGTGTCCAAAGAAAAGCAAAAAAACTGCTGAAGGACCTAGAGAACAAGTCTTATGAGGAATGGCTGAGGGATGGAGTTGTTTAGTCTGGAGAAAAGGAGGCTCAGGGGAGACCTTATAGCTCTCTACAACTACGTGAAAGGAGGGTGTAGCAAGGTGAGTGTCGGTCTCTTTTCACAAGTAACAAATAATAGGACAAGAAGAAACAGACTCAAGTTGTGCCAGTGGAGGTTTAGATTGGATATTAGGAAAAATTTCTTCACTAAAAGGGTTGTCAAGCACTGGAACAGACTGCTCAAGGAAGTGGTGGAGTCAACATCCCTGGAGGTATTTAAAAGGCATGTAGATGTGGTGCTTAGTGACATGGTTTAGTGTTGGACTTGACAGTGTTAGGTTTATGGTTGAACTGATGATCTTAAAAAGTCTTTTCCAACCTAAATGATTCTATGCTAACAGTGTAAAAGGTGAAACATCACCTGGTGATCTGGACCACTGGGCCACAGCTGTACTGGTAAACTAAACAATGTTGTGGCACATTCTCTGTTCCTATGGTCAACTGATATGTTCTTTCCAAATCCACGCAGCTTAGCATCCAACTTTCTTAGTATCCAAAACAATATCAAGTTGGTCTTTCTTAGATGGACTCTAGTCTGTTCCAAGCCTCAGGAATTGTCTGGGTATTGTCTGAAATAATTCTGGTTTGTTCAGCCAAAACACTGGCAGGGGCTGCTCTGACAATTTCATGGTACAGTTGAGGTGTGGAGCCTGTGCCCATGCCCTAGCACTGTTCAAATTACTGGAATAGGTAAAATCTACTTGTTTAACTGCTAGGCATATATGTCTCATGTACCTCAATTAGATGTATAAATTACTGTGATTAAGTTCTGTTTCCAGGTCTTTTTAGAAAACTGTAGGCATCATGTTGCCAACCTTGCTTACAAAAGCTAGTGTGCTATCTACAGATTAAATGCATTAGAATAACACCCAGATCAATCTTACACATGAAGGCTCCCATTTCATCACAGTGACAGGAGGTATCTCCAAATCTCCAGGCAATATCCCATCAGACCACATACTGGATGTCACATCAGTCATGAGATGGATATTGGGTTGCAATGCTAACCAGCAACTGGTGTGGATGTCAGTCTGCTCGGAGCGTATCACAGACTTGTCTACCAGTGATGAAATAATAGCTGGAGATCCTGGATACAGGGAGGACACACAGGCTATGTGATTCATGAGGAAGTAATTAATTATGTTCTTTCCCCCCCCAAAAGGATCAAACTAATGGGGTTTGGTTTTTTTATATATCTTGTCTTTCAAGTGACTTTTATTTTTCTTAGCATATGGACATAGATATTATTTCAGCTATCAGACTCAAGCCCCAAATAAATTCACTGTTATTTGAATTTAAATTCAGTTGTTTATTTCTCATTTGTACTCAACCACTTGATTTTAGCTACCACAGAAATTATCCATTTAGGGGTTTTTTGTTTGTTTGTTTTTTTCAAAATAAATACTAACATTACCTGTTGTGATAACTGGTCTTTCAGCTGCCTTATCACAGCTGACTAGACACCTGCTAAGCCAGTCACAAATTGGCAGCTTATTCTCTCCCTCCAACTGCTTTCACATATATGTACAAAGAAGATTTTTCAGGAGAAGTTTTACGTGGGAATTCAAAATGAGACCATTATCTCATACTGCAGAATGACTGGTGAGCCTTGTAAGGTGCTACAGTCCCAAAGGTAGTTTAATCACAACTTTGGTCTGAACCATGAAATACAATTATTTTATAGCTAGCCAATTTCAGAAATGCTTAAGCTATTCTGAAGCAGAGACTGTGCTGGGCTAGCATCTGACACAGGAGGATTTTAAAATGATGTGCCTATAGGCACTAACACAGGTAGATTATTTGAGTGGAATAACTTCTGCATTCCCCCTTTTGTAAATGCCATATGCTGTGATCAGTTTTCCACTGCTAACAAAAAGAGAAAATTCATTCCTTGTCCTCTCCACCAGGAGCGAATCTCAGCCACATGGCCAGCAGGACAAGAGGTGCCCAGCCAGGGGTCAGTCCTCATCGGTGATCCCCCCCCAAATTTCTTTGAAGGAGATCTCCCTATGACCACCAGCTCTGCTCTCATGGCCCCAAGCCCCACCAGCCAAACCCTCAGAGAGAAGGGGATGCACTCAGGGCCCTGACATGAGACAAGTGCCTGCAGCTGATGAAATAAGAAAGGAGTGTAACAGATAGGATTTGGATTGGAGAGAGGCGTGGAGAGAGCAAAACTTTCTCTGGTGAACATCTCACTTCATTATATACTCTATGTTCAAAACCTACAGCTCTTTGCAGGAGGGCAGGACTGCACATTTACTAAGTGAAGAAATTATGAAGGGACAAGGGGTGAGAAAGTTGTCAACAATTAACCATTTAGTGAACTAGATCCTTTTCTTCTTCATAAGTTATGCAGACTGCTTTTCATATTTTAGTCGTTACTCAGTGAGTGGCTTGTGACAATATTTTTCACCTCAGGGACAACTTGAAAAGTATGTGATGTAACTACTATTTTAAACATTCAGTCTAAATAATTTACTGCTGGTTCCTTATCCCATAGCTTTTGCTCAGTGGATGCATTCACAACCCTCACCTGAATTATTTGGATGGCTGTACAAAAATTTCTGATAATGATACACATGCAAACACATGTTTTTGAAGTATACACTACTTTCCCTTTTCACAAGAGTGTTAGAGTGGAAACAATTGCACACAAAAGGTCTTCACCAAATTCAAACAGTTTAAAGTGTGTGGGTTTCCTGTAATAACTTCTCCTTTCTGTAGCACTTGTTATACTAAAGGATGAGGGAGCTGCCTGGGCTGTGAGGAAAAAGTGCAAAATGCTTTACAAGTCTATGGATTACTCATTTTTTCTGGAAAATCTGAGCAGCCTGCAGACATCTTAACAGAAGTGACTTCATTCTATTAAATGTGAATTGTTTCTGTACTTTAAGAATGTCAATGCCTGGACAATTTGAGGAGGGAGAAATTTAGGGTTATATATTATAGGCTGGAATATGAGTACCTAAGCACAGCGCATCACTGCAAATCACTGCAGGAACTCACTGCAGTCCTATTGATGTTATTCGTGCAACCAAAAACAAGTGCTCTCTGTGCAGAAGAGATAATAAAATAGGGTAATTTGATGCTAAAGTGAGATTACAAATAATTAGTACATTCTCTTTCATTTGACATATCATTGCCACTCTTTGATAAACCCCAAGCTTCACCAACCCCTGTAGTCTTAATGGAGAACTGAAATATTTAATGCACACAGAGACTGTAGATAATAGTGCAAAAACATATTGAGCGGCATGCAGAGTGCTAAGAAGAATTTAAACATTATAAGGTAAGGCATTTCTGGTGCTCTTTCTATATCTGTTGTTGTTCTTTTGCTCTTTGTGCTCGTTCTGCTGTAAGATTTCAAAATCACATTGCTACTTCTGTATTTTTGTATCCACATAAACACATAAATCTGCGTATCTGTCACTTAGACTCCCTGGAGCTTGTAATGATATTCTTTTCAAGTATCAACAAAGAGCCTAATATCTCCATAACTAACACATTCCACCTGACTGTTCTCTGATGGGCAGCAAAACAAAACTTTGTCATTCATTTAAAAAAAAATGCCTTTGGGATTTCTCACGTCCTAGGTCATGGCAGTCCCTCTCAGGAGGAATTGTCTGTAAATATTCACATAGCTTCATTGATCTCCTTACTTTCTTTCTTCATAAGACATATAAAATTTCATGCATAGAATCATAGAACGGTTTTGGTTGGAAGAGACCTTCAAAGCTCGTCTAGTTCAACCCCCCTGCAGTGAGCAGGGACATCTTCAACTAGATCAGGTTGCTCAGAGATCCATCCAACATGACCTTGAATGTTTCCAAGGGTGGAGCTTCTACCACCTCTCTGGGCAACCTGTTCCATTGTTTCACTACTCTCATTATAAAGAATATCTTCCTTACCACTACAGTCCCCATCTTTCTTATAGGCCCCCTTCATGTACTGGAAGGCCATTAAAAGGTCTCCCCAGAGCCTTGTCTCCAGGTTGAACAGCTCCAACTCTCTCAGCCTGTCCTCACAGGAGAGGTGCTCCAGCCCTCTGATCATTTTTGTGGCCCTCCTCTGTACCCACTCCAACAGATCAATGTCTGTCTCACATTGAGGACTCTAGAGCTGGACGCACCACTGCAGGTGGTGTCTCATGAGAGCAGAGGAGCAGAATCACCTCCCTCAACCTGCTGGTTCCACTTCTTTTGGTGCAGCCCAGGATATGGGTGGCCTTCTGGGCTGCAAGTGCACATTGATAGCTCATGTCCAGCTTTTCATCCACTAGTATATCTGGCTACCACTGCCTTCTGTTTACTCTGTTTCTATCTGCAAACCAGTGCTGTCTTGTTTCTACTTTCTCCAGTAACTGTTTGCCCCTTTCTGCTTCATCTGCAAACTCTAGGAGTAAGAAAAAGGGGTGTGTGTGTATGTTTGCTCCCATCAAGTATAGCACAGCACAGTGGAAAGCCCCAAATGGGATGCCTTCCCATTGCAGCAACGTAAAAAATAGTGTTTGGTTGTACTCCATTTTCTAATTCTGCAAAAGTGGATGGACTCAAGAACATAAATAGAAGGTTCTCAATGTTGTTTTCTTGTTGTGCTTTACCAAGCACCACTTAGCCCTGTCAGGCAATACACACTTGAGCGATTATCTCAGTGCTCTCAAGGTGAAGTTGGTTGTTCAGCTCTTTTCAAGGAGTTTGCAACAGTCCTTTCTCTTTGTATCTTCACCTCAAGCTCCTACCTTACAGCTGGGAACACTGATGAGCCTCTAACTTTCTGAATTACATAGGCTCTTGAATTACAGACAGTTTGGTTTCTCTTGTCAGTTCTGGGACCCAACTTTTCTGTAGGTGTTAAACCACCCAGCTACCCTACAAATTTGAAGGTCATCATTGCTTTGGATTAACCATTTCTACTCTGCTCAAGGAACACTGAATTAGGATCCAACTTCTACCACACTCAGTGAGTTTTAAAGCAAACCCATACAAGCATTTTTAGTTATTGATATTACAATCCTTCATACCACATCGGTGGGAATTGGAGCAAGTCTTCCTTCAGTTGCCAGCACTGGTAGTTAATGTCCTGCTCTTCCCTGTAACTGGAGGCTTTTTTTCCTGCAGTTGAGATGAAAACTTGTGGTTTGATTGTTAGTTTGTTTTCAGAGAGGGAGTAGGTTAATGCAGTCATGCTGTCAGTGCATATGTGTCTGCTTGTCCCATCTTTTTAAACTTAATTGATCTTCAGGACCAGTTTAATGCAAATTTGACAAAGGAGTAAAGGTCTCAGGTACATCAATCTTCTGTAGTTTTCGTGAAAATAAGCAGCATTAATAGCGAGACTCTATCAGTGACACTTCATAGAGAAGATTACAAAACAAGCTCAATTTTTCATACAGTGTAGGTGCAAAGACCTTGGAGAGTGGAAAAGACTCAGTATAGGCTTGCATCTTATTAAATAGCAGAAATTCTAACCACAATGCATGAAATCTTAGGAAAGTAGGCTTTGTTAGTTTTGCTAGTTAAAGGAAAGTTGTACAATGCAGATTCTGTCTGCATTTCTGACGATGTGTTATCCATATGTACATGAAACGACAAGAACTCACAAAAATAACATGAAAGATTTGTTTTAAAGTAGTTGTAAGATGAACTCACAGCTGGAAAGACTGTTTATTTACCTATCAAAGGTTCTTTGATGCTACTTGAGTTCCATATGGACATATTTCCTACAGAACTGGTTTGTAAAAAAGCAACATGATCCCAACTGTTCATGATGCAATAAGGCCTTGAATACTTTAGATGAAAAAACAGTGAATCCCAAAATGAGAAATACCTCACCCACTGCATCACTAAGTGGGTCAATCCAAGCCACTGCTGCACACCATCGTGAAAGTGGGCAACGCAATGGATATAGTACGGTACCTCTAAATCTCTTTTCAGAAAACAATAGGTCTGTATTTAATCTCTTAGTTCTGTTTATGAAAGACGTAGAAATGATCTTCAAAAATATGCCTAGAAACACAATCATAAGTATTGGATGTCAAAAATAATTGTATCAGTAGAAACACAGTGATCTGACAACGTAGTAATTTTCCTCAAATCTCACTGCTGCTCCAGCTAGTCACTAGCTTTTGTGCTATAATTACCTGTCTTTCTATCTCTACAAACCACGGGAGCTACAAATGCTATTACTTGTATTCTGATTAAGTATTCTGCTCTGGTCAGATAGCAACTGCCTTTTTCTTTGAAATTTTCTAATCAGCTAACATAATTAAGTTAAATTCAGAGGGGTTTCCAAACTCTGTTTAGCTTGAAGCTCTCTGGTTTGTCTTTAGAATGAAAGACCCAGTGAATCCAAAATCTTGTGTACTTTTCCAGCTGTCAATAAGAATGTTTAAGAAATGGTATATTTCCTCTCTTTGCCAATTTTGTTTCACTTTTATCCTTAAACTATAACTGTATAACAATTCTAGCTTCATTTCAACAAGACATTGGCTGATTCTCAGCTCTGTGCTCCTTATATGAATTAAAAATATATATTAAGCTTCCTCTTCAAAACCATATAACTGCAAAAATAAAGAAATTATACACTGTATTAGCAAAGAAACAGAAATATGCTTGTGGATAAGGATATGCATTTTACCTGGAATCTTCTACCTTTTTGTATTCACACATAGTGGCAGACAACTCAAGAAGGCCAACAGGAAAAACAGTGTGATAACAGAATTTTTCAGTACATTCTTCTCAGCTGCATGAGACAATGTCATACAGATTTTGGTGTGACAATTCCCAAATATGTAGGAAAGCCATGAGGCAAATATAAAAAGATGGCTGAGGTCCCCAATTTTTAGAGGCACAAAACATTGTCACTCACAATTACTTCTTTTCGGGACCACCTTATGAGAAGCTCTGAAAATCGGGTATCTGCAAACTTTAGACATGGAGATGTCTAAAGAAACAGAATAATTCTGAGATGCTTGTAGTGATGGGCTCAAGGAGCAAGAATGAGTCAGCATCAGAGTGAGAATTGCCTGAATAGTTACTATCACCCAGTGAAAATACCATGAAGTACTGTTTCCTTTCCCTCATTAATTTGAAAGCTAGCCTGGCAGGTTAGCTTCTGCCATTTAGTCTACTGCTTGATCATTGTGGGGGAAAATAAAGATTCTATTGTCAAAAACTCTGAGATCCTGCACAAAAATGACAGTGCCTCTAATAACTCTACCTCATTCCTCAACTATTTATTTTTCCTTAAGAGTACATTTTTAGTATCTAAATTCATTTTGGACTTGCAATTTTGAATCCATATATCTTCAATTGGTGTCCAAGACTGCCATGGGAAGATATGTTTGTGGTAAGGAAAAGTATAATTTGCTTTACTGCTAAAGAAAATTTATAAAAGAGGTTTATTTCCTTGTCTGAATCCAAATCATTAAATAATCATATTGTTCTTTTAGCTTAGCAAATCTTATTCATATGTTTGAACTTAAGGATAATCACTGCATCTGCACAGAAAGATACATACAGGACAGTGATTAAAGGATTTATAGATTCAGCATTTGAGTTACAAATACTGAAAGATTTTTCTTCTAGAATAATTACTGTTCCAAATTAAAAAAAAAAAAAAAAAAAAAAAAAAAAAAAAAAAAAGAGAAACTGTGTTTGTGGCATTAATTGATAATAATGCAAATTCCTCATGTAAAAAAAAAAAAATCCACATCCAGCAGAACATTTGCTTTAAACGGTGGCAACTTGAAAGCATTTCCCTCTGAAACATGTAAATAGGAAGAACCCAAATCTGTCTCCTTGCTGTCTCAAAAATTGTGAGCTGATCAAGGAAAAACCATGGAAGTGAAACAAACCTTTCCCAGATTGTTCCAAGCCTTTTTTCTCCGTGTAATGCCTGTCCAGCTCTCAGTAAATCTAAAGGGATTTATTTGCATTTGAATCTGAGCAAGTACTGAACACCTCATTTCATCTTAATGGTATGGACTAAATTCTGCAGCTAAAATGGAATTCACGGGTGTTAAGTAAACTGAAATGCACCTGTAGTTGATTGTGATGAACCTGCATGTTATGTCCTTTATTCTAAAAGATCTGAGAGCCTATCCTGTCAGTTAGAAAGTCAGGGAAAAATTCCAGATGTAATTGACATAATCAAGCAAACGCAAACTGTCAGTAAGAATAAAATATGATAAATTTTCCAACATTCTTCTAACAGCCATGGTCTGGAGCCACCTTGGACACTCTTAATGTTAAACAAATGTCCACACACCTATGCACAATATTTATTTTTATAGAAAGTGTGCATTAACAACATTATGACATACAGGAAACTTGCCCTTTCTGAAGGTAAATCCAAAATGAGTAAGAGACTAATAGGTTTATCTGGTCCCTGTGCACACTCTCAAGCCACCTCTCTTGATTCTGTTGTGTAATCAGATTTACAGCTCCCAGAAGCTCTAAGAAAACTCTCACTGGGACCATGTAGACCCCAATCTGCAAGTCCCATTCAGTGTTTCAAATATAGTAACATATTACTGTAATCATCTGCATTTTATATTGGGAACACATTCACCAAGGACATGACCTGGTTTTTATTAGGAGTGTAAAGGAAGCATCAAAACTTCTTCCTCTGCTGATACTACTTCTGCTTGTGTAACTTCATTGCTAAAGTCATGAAAAGTCGGAAGGGATCGTAGATCTGAGCTACGTAAATGGTATGGTGCTAAAAATATATTTATTCAGAATGGCTAATTAAGGTGAATGACTACCAGTCCTCATTAGCACTGAAGTGGTGTTAATTTGATTAGACTTCTGGCCTAGATAGACTTCCAAGGCATTATGTTCCTAATGCAATTTCTCTAATGAGAAAGCATTTCAGATGAAATGTTACCCATCAATGTCTTTCTTTGTATAAATATTAAGTAGACATTTGCCTTTTAATGTTGATGTAATTTTTAGGGAGCAAGGACACAGTGAAGATGTAACATCTGTATTGCCTTGGGATATGGGAAGAAAGTGAGAAAATAAACTTGTAATCCTTGCTTCAGTCTCTTTATTTAAACAGTAGCTTTCACAGTAGAAAGTCACACTTGAAATGTGCTCATTAAACCTATCTTTCCTTTAACTTACTATTATATGCTTCTTGCTCTTAACTCAAAACTCTCTTCAATCAATATTTCAATGCTTAAACATAGTTAATGTGGCAACATAAGTTTCAGACTAAAAAAAATGCCTTCTGTTGTATTCCTTTTACCAGAAGGCCTAGGAGGAATAGGAGGAATGTGCTGTTTACTTATTAACTAGAGCTCACAACAATCTGTGCTGGAATGATGCTCAAGAAAAAATTACCCATTTAAATGGACTATGGTTATTTTACCACAAGAAGTCTTGCTTAGTGACTCCTGAACTATAAGGTTCAGCCATCATCAGAAACCTAAAAGCCTTTTTTTTTTTTTTTGAACAACACTTTGATAGATAGAAAACCAGGATTTTTTGGAAAATGCCAAATAAATGGAGTAATTATTAAAAAATGACAAGAGGTTTGCTAGTTCCATGAAAGGGGACAGGTGGTGTCATGGGCTTCTGGCTGAAAAAAAGAAACAAAACCAAAAAAAAAAAACAGAAAAGAGGAATGCTGAGGTAAAGTCACCAGGACAGGGACATCAGATCATGTCATGGTGCCCATGGCCTCTACACCAAAGCTAGCGGAAAAATTTTCTAGTGTCCTCCTTTAATCACAGTCTTTCCTGCTTCTCACCTACCTCAACCACCAGTTAGCAAGAGGATCAACTCCTTCTTGCTTCCCTCATTTTTGGAGCAATCCCAGTCCCCTAGCCCACCCTCTTTCTTCTTTCCCCTTTCCCCTTTTCACTTTCACATTCATGCTAGGAACCAGAGAAAGCTGAAGAAAGTCTTCCTCCAGGGACTGTTGAGAAGGGGAGAAAAAGAGAGAAAAATCTCAGTTATATTATGTGCTAAAAGCGATTTACTTACAATAGGGTGAGGAGAGGTTGCTACACAGAAAGTACTCTTAGATGCTGTACGAGAGAAGAGGTAGATGGCATGGGAAATATGGAGAAAGAACTTTTGCCACAACCCCTTCAATGGCCTTGCTCAGTCCCTCTTTTCTACCATATCTCCTCCATACCAGTCAGACCTCACTCATCCTCCTACCTCACTCCTGCAAAATGCACTCTGACACAGGCTCCTTCCACTCTCTTCCCTCCTAGCCATCATATAATTCCATGTTGCTTCATCTATGGAAGAAAGAAAAAAAAAAATTATCTGACATCACTGGTGTGGTAGAACTAAATTTTTCCTACCATCACAAGATGCTTTATGCTGGATCTGCTAATTCCTGAATTATACTCAGACTCCTGAAAATCTGCTGTAGAGATTCACAGGGGAGAACCAGCATCCATGAACTAGAAAAACAAGTTCCATCAAGGGCAAGTGGGACTTGTGGTTCCAAATTATTTAGGTGCATTTTGAAAAAATCTCTGAGAGAAAAAAATTACGTTCATTTGTTTTTAACATCTTCTATGTTTGCTTATAAAGTGGCTCTGCAGGACCACATACTTGTGATAAATAAAACTGCGTGGCAATGAGAATTCAGTGGTTTTGGATAGAGGCTGATGTAGTGCTCTGCAGAAGTAAAGGATCAGAATCAGGCTTATGGGGAATAAACTTATTTTTTGGTTTATTCAGATTTATTTTCTAGTCTTTAGTACAGAGTGGAAATTCTGCAGATGGAGAGTATATGCTTGGCTCCTGGAATAACAAAAGCAGTGATCAAGGGAGTCATTGCTTGCCCTAGTGTTTTCTCATTAAAAACAAACAAAAAACCCCAAGAAACAAAGACCTCATAATCTTAAAATGTTATTTTTTATCTCATTAAAAAAAAATCACTTTTTAACTAACTAAATTCTTTTGGACACTTTTTCCAGGTTTCAGTCACTTTCACAACGTAAGTTATTTTCCTTTTTTGCTAGTAAGAATAATTGTCCAGTAACTAAGAACCTTAACAAGATGAAGTAAGGAGTGTTTAATATGACCCTTTATGTAAAGTCGATTCCCAGTACAGATGTCTCTGGGAAGGAATGGATATAAATACATTTGGAGTTTTAGAATTGCCACTTTCATAATGCAGGTTGAGAAAGTTTTGAAATTGGTACGAGTTAATCCTGAAATGTAGATGTACTCCATGGGAGGAAAAGGAGTGCTGCTGGAGTCATTCTACATGACTATAAATGTGATTCATTCTGGCTGTCAATATTATCTTGTTAAAGAAATAACTTTATTCCCCGTCTTTCAAAAAAGTGTTACAGAAGACAGCTCAAGAGAATGGATTAATAGTTGCATCCTTGTGTTCAGTAATATTAAATGCACTGAATGCTTCTTTCAGCATTGAAGCTTTATAGGTTATTAAAATTTCCGAATAGATTTATATAAAAACTTCACCAGGATTTATAAGGCCAAGTTTTAAAAAATGATAGTCAATAGTATCATAAAAGATGATAGTTCTTTCAAGATTAAAAGGCTGGCACCACAATAAATAAGGAAGTACATTATAAACAGGTAAAAACTGCAGATGCGCCAGTGCCCCCAACCACTTTACTACACTCTTAAAGGACAGAAAAGTAAGGACTTTGATTTCATTTGATAAAAACAACTTGAGTATTTAACTCCATTCATCAGTTTTCTGTAGCCTCTGAAGATTTCTGTCCTTTTTAAAAAATGACATTTTGTGTAAATATTATAGTACTGATCTAATAAAGATAATATATAATCTAATGGAGTAATAGGAAACAGAAATGGCATGGTTTAAATAACCAGACACTGTCCTGTTCTTAGTGAAATATCATACTCTAAAACATGTTTTCAACTGTTTTTTCACATCTGTTATAGGTATTTCCAGGAGATGGACCTTCTTTCTTTGCTTGTGAACAAAATTATGTATCATCTTCCACACAAGCTGATAATTATCAATTTTGTGGAAGCAAATTAATCTAAATTAAAATCTTAGCAAATGTTTTGGAAGATGGAATTCAGCTAAATTTATAGACTTAAATTAGATGCATATCAAATGAAACTGGATGTTATCTAACAAAACAGTAGCTTTGAGAAACTCATACAAGTGAAACCAGGTCTAACGACTTTGGGTTTTAGTATGGCAATGCAATGTGTGTTT
Source organism: Antrostomus carolinensis (assembly GCF_000700745.2). Lineage (NCBI taxonomy): Eukaryota > Metazoa > Chordata > Aves > Caprimulgiformes > Caprimulgidae > Antrostomus > Antrostomus carolinensis. The sequence goes on from NW_010287533.1 coordinate 35,325, forward strand.
CTTACAAAGAATAGGATCAGTCCAGCATCTGCTCTACATTATATCCATCCGGCATGCTGATTCTAAATTGATAAGACAGAAAACAGAATTCAGCACTTTATAATGCAAAAAGTAGACACTAAGTAGTCAGTATGTATAACCCTTCCAGCTATATCCTTGCCTACCCAAGTACATCAGGATGCAGGTAACTTTTCACCTGTTGAAACTTTTAACCTATTTCCATCACCTATCCTTCTCACCTGAATTTCTTTGTTACCTGTTATATCATGAGGCATACTGGAACTGAAAATAATAGTATAAAAATTCTGGCAATTTGAAAATATAATTGTTAGACTTTTTTGAAATTTGTAAGGGAAGCCAGGAGAGGATCTACCCAGGAAACAGAAAAAAATGCAACAAGGAATGATAAAACACCCCTATTCTTCTATGCAGTTTTTCTGGGCCCTTCTTTCATAAAGTTTGAAAAAGCACACCTTTGTTAGTACTTTATATTTAAATATTATATGTAGATAGGACAGAAAGGCTGTGTGTAAATGAATTTAACATAGTACAAAGCTTTCATGGATAAGGTTGTCATTTACTCCTGGGTCTATTTTTCTACCGGATAATCTTCTAATGCACTTTAGAGAGGGAAAAGAACACTTCAGGAAGAAAAAGTTCACTCAGCAGAAGGGTAGGGCCTGATCATGCTGCATGGGCAACATATTCAGGGTCATGTTAGAAGATTTAAATTCTCCTTTACCAAAGCTCAAACCTCAGCCTGACCTCTTGTTACAGTCTTTTCACAGCGCCTTTCTGTGTGACTTCTTGTTCAAGCCCATTCCTGTCTTTCCAATTAGAGACTTCCATCTTCCTGTGAAAGGTCTGATCACCTGCAGCCTGAATGTATTGCTCTTCTCTGCTGAGGTGGAAGGAAATGTGAGTCTGTTGTTACAGAACAGGTATTTTTTGCTTTTGTGGATGCTAGGTCAAAAGAAACCTTCATGTCTCCCTGAAGCCACTCAGACTTAAGAATTGTGTTGAGTCCTTATTGTGTCCACAGTGTTATACTAATCCTTGAGAGCTTCCATGGGTGCTGAAGCCCCAGTGTCAGAGAAGCAGGGCTGAAAAACACTGTTAAGATTCCTTTACAGTCTATTAAATATCTTTCCTTCCCTCTCATTAAGAGCTGATTTACCCATGGTTTGGAACAAGGTGCAGAGGTGACAAAGCTGTTAAAGATCTAAGTATTCAGTGAACAAATAGCATTCCTATCTCCAGAGCCAGCTGCAGAGCTGGTTCAAGTTTCTTTACATCCACGGGGCTGGCATGCCCTAATTATCCCAGTGATAAAGAACAAGATATTTGAATCTGATATACTAGTCCCTGCGGGACAGAGCGGCTAGTTGAAAGCAGATCTGTTAAACCTGTGATTATGCTCACTGCTACTGCATGATCCTGATCAATGGGGTTTCTGAGGGGCTACAGGGGTGTAAGCAGAGGCTGTTGCTCTTCTCCAGCCAAGGTATAACACAGGTGCTGTTAAAAAGTACTCTAACATTTAGAGTGAGGAAGAGAGAGTAAAGCACAAAGTAATTACTTTGATTTCAGTTCCTCAGCTTAGAACTCTCAGGAAAAAGATTTCCCTGACTGGGAGAAGAACTTATCATGACATTGTCAGAGATGAAATCAACCCTAGACTAGAGCTAGGCTGTGGTACACAACCTTTCGCAATAGCTATACAAGACTGTACCAAACTGTGTATCAGGCTAAAATATTTGTGTTTGTATCACACTACGCTGCTGCGTTTGGCTGCCCTAGGGCTCATGATTCCTCCACATCCACCCAGTCCATTCCCAACATACCCCTCATACAGCTTTGCACCAGCTCAGCCTTTGCTAATGATTTTACCTCCTGGTCAGCAGAGTGGTAGGGGGTGATCATGATCCATAGGCAACATATTTAGACCTCAGAGGACAGCAGGCCCCCCCTGCAGGTTCACATCCTGCTTCTTCAATGGATGTGCCTTGTAAAGATCTCCTGGTTTAAGAGGCAATCTAATACATGGGAGTGAAAAATGTTATCTCAAAGGAAAGAAATAGAACAAGGGAGCATACGGATGTGGAATTAGAAGTCCACTCTGTGATTTTGCAAGTTACCACGTTCCAGAGCTTATAAGGTACTGAAGTATTGGCATGGGTATTAGCAATGAGTAATAGTGTAAGAAAACAATTGATTAGCAGTTGCAGTATGCTCAGCTGTTAGGGAGTCTGCAAAGAGAATAAGGCCATGAGGAGAGGAAAGTACAGACTGAGAGAAGAGCAGCGTTGCAGGAAGGAACACAGACGCTCCTTTCCACAGCTAACATTTCTGTGAATGAAGTAGGCTTCTAGATGAAAAAGTTTTCAGGGAAAGATCCCCTGTGAAAACAAACAAATAAATGCTTTCAGCACAAAAAGAAGAGCCCAGCAACAACTAACCCAGCTTGTCATTTCCTTTATTACAGCTTGGAAGCCACTTGGTCCCCTTGTGGGACTGAGGCTAGTGCTCTGACAAAAATACACTGTTTTCTTGCCAAATGGACACATTTGAAAAAGCTGCTATTTCATCATGATGAGACATTTAATTTGCCATGCCATCTAACAGATAAAATGAAAAAACAGAGGCTCTAAAACACACCACTGATGTTCCAAGCTTCCAAGTTCCTCTCCCTCAGATAACACATTTCCTACATTAACGAGATGGAGGCACTCATGTGTGGTGCAATAAAGACAAAATCAAGTGCTCTTTTGCAGTGTTCTGTCAAATCCTCCAGGAGAATCTGTGGCTGCAGCTTTTATGCCCTAATTCAGAATTGTATCAGAGGAAGAGATAAAAAAGCAGAACACAATATGGACAAACTCATCTGGAGGCTGAAGAAGATTCTAAGTACCATAATACTACCAGGACATAATTAAGCAGAGGGTAACTTAATTAGGTAGAGGTTGAAAGGACTAGGGGTCTGCTAAAATCTTTGAGGGTTTTTTTCACTGAGCTTGATGGAATGCAGATTTGACTTTAACTGTCTGTGCTAAATTTGTCCAAAGCCTTACTGATGAGATTGTTCATCCTATTTTTCAGCCCAACATGAAGCTTTTGTTGCTAGTTAGGTGAAAACATGTAATTAATCAGGAGTTCTACAACAGCATGCATGCCCTGTATTAAAAATATGAATCAGGACACATGGGCTCCTAGCCTTTCTTATGAAATCTCATTACATCTTCTCTTCCTCATTATCTCTCAGAAAGGAAAGCCAGGAGTCAAAATTCACAGTCCAGAATGCATCCCATGTGGGACTTAGGCAAATACTACTCTTGCTGTGCTATGCAAACAAATCTTTTGCACTGAAGGTGTCACTGCCCTTATACTTAGTTTAGCATGTCCAATCCATGAGTTTCCCAGATGTTTCTCAGCTTCATTTTAACAGCTCCTCAAAACAGATGTTCCTTTCTCCTCCTTGTATTTCTTTCTACATAGTGATGTTTTCTCAGAGAAGTAGGAGAGTGCAATAGAGTAGGCTGTGCACTTGTTTCACAAGAAGTTACTATGGGTAGGATGCTTAAGGCTAGAGGTCTAGGGGGTGGATATGCAAATTCGTGTAAATCCACATGGTCTCTTCTTATAGTCAAATTGAAGGAATATAAAAAGCACTTTTAGGAAACAATCTGACTTGTTTTACTTAAAAATGGCATGGATATTGCTCTAAAAATGTCTCATTACAGAGGGAGCCCAGGGTGACTGCCTCTATTATAAATATTTGTGTTTACATCTGGTGAGATGAAACATGCAGAATGCCCAGAAATCATTTGTCTTCTTCACCATTTTCTACATGGTATAAAGTGTGCACTTGCTCCAGAGAAATGCAGCTGGAATTCTGCAGAAACCTAAAGTAAATATTTTTACCATTCTTCTGCTTTTTCCAACTGTAAGCCTACTACAAATCTTCATGTTATGTGGCATCTTAATGAAGAAGTATATATCAAAGGGCAAAACATTTAATTAATTAAATATGGAGATAAGTCATCATTGAGAGGAAGGAAAAAATTAGGTGTTTTAGACAAGGGAAAGCAGATATTGTTCTCAGTGTACGTTTGATAAGTGAGTGTAAGTCAATGAGGTAGAGGCAGGGGAGGGCTGTTCCAAAAGACTGGAGCCTCAGAGGAGAAATTCCTGACATTAATATCTGTGGGTGTGTGTTGAGGTAAACAGGGAAGCTGAGAGAAATAGAGGAGGGGGTGGACAGCAGAGGGATTCTCTAAAGGGATACTTACAGACTCCCTGCCAGCTGCAGTTTAAAATGGGATCCATAGGATCATAGGATCATAGAATGGTTTGGGTTGGAAAGGACCTTAAAGATCACCTAGTTCCAACCCCCCAACATCAGCAGGGACACCTTCCACTAGACCAGGTTGCTCAAAGCCTCATCCAGCCTGGCCTTAAACACTTCCAGGAAGGGGGCATTTACACCAATGTTGTAAACCCATCATAAAAGGCCACCAGTTTGGTCAGGCATGATGACCTGCTGTTTGCTTCCCACACTGTAACCAGCCAGCTTATTGTTTCTCACTACTGCACTGGCTGAAGTCACCAACTCCAGCACATCCTCAGATGTTCAATCATCCTTGACCTTTTCCTGATGATTATCATTTTCCTGTTCAGTTCCTGCTCAGCAGCAGGCAAGAATGCCGTATCTGTCAAGAATACCCAAATTATTTCAGCAAATCTGCTTCATTTTGTCTCAATCAGGCTAATGATCATGGTAATAAGCTGCTCAGCTGTTTGGTGGGAAGGTGAAGAAACTTTGCTGGTTTAGGAACAGCTGGGAATGGTCTGAGGCTGGTCACCTCTCCATCCAGTGCAGATGCAGAGGGAAGGGCAACTTCCCTCTGCCTGACAGAAGCCTGGAATGAGCCAAGAAGGCTGGAAAGAAGGACCATGACCACAGACACTGAGAAGATATGTAAAAAAATTCAGTACCTACCTGAAAAAAAAAAAAAAAAAATTATTGGGGTACAGATATTCCTGTAAAAAGCTGTAGTTCTTTCATCTTTGCAGTTACTTTTGCCTTCAGTTAGCTCATAATGCTCACAACCTGGTTCTCTTTCCATTAATGTTCCTCCAGCTAACATTCTCTGATGTGCACTAAAGCACCTATCAATTATTCATATTACAACAGCACTAGTATTTCTTTTAACAACGAGATTAAAATGTTCTTTGAAGCTGCTGACCAAGGCTAGTTGCTAGTGGGACATTTTGTTTATTACCCTGTATTTTTCTCTCTGTTAAACCATCAGTTAGAAGGGCTCAGGTGGGAACTGTCCAGTCTCCTCATAGGATTCCATGTAACAGGTGAGACAATACTAAAATGTATGAAGAAAAGTTTCAAAGTTTCCAGACATGGAAAGTTAAATAAATATTAAAGAAAAGGTCTATTTCTCATTTCATTGGTACAAATAATGAGTTTTGCAAACTTTTTTTTTTTTTTTAATTTAATTTATGGAGACTCAATTTACTGGAGACAGCGAGTAACTGAGAAGGGAATCAGCCTTGATGAATCCTGTTCTAACTTAGAAACAAAGTATTTGTACCACAAGCAATTAATTCTGCTGAGATTTATTTAAATTGTAAATGTAAGAAAGAAATAATTTCAGTTCTGCCCTGTTCATCAGAAACTCCACCCCATCCCAAACCTATCAGCATTAGATCCAGTCACAAAATAATCAGAACAATGTCATCAGAGCAACCCAAAGGGCATGGCACTGTTTCTAACTGAGAGGTTTTTGTCCCTTTCAAATTAACATTTCAAAAGGCATCACATGGAGTACAGCCTTGGTCCTTTCCATCAGTTTTAGATTTCTTTAAATTTGGAACATGGCAGAAGGAAGAGACACGATACCTGTGTGAAATTATGATCTGTCAGGCTACTTGTTAAAAACAGGTAGATTTCTGCTTTATAAGATATATTAAATTCAACAATACACAGCACAGTTTTATCTATGTGAAGGAAAGAAAGGAAGAAAACAAGGAAACAAACAAACAAAATAATAATACCATTAAATTTTGTTTTGTTTTGTTTTTTTTTAAAAAAGATAATCTTAGAAGTTCTGCCAGCTGATGCTTCCTTTATTCAGATTACAATGACAGAGGTCTTCAATCCTCAGCATAGGTAAGGTGAGGCTCAGATGCTGCCAGGAAAATGTTGGCAGCACCTACTTCCATGGCTAAAAGTATTTTGACAAGGCAAACTTAGTAGAAATCAGCATTTGAATAGTGATTGAACAGAGCACCTGCTAAGTGATGTCTTCCTTTATTTCCCTTGATGAAATGGGTTAAAGGAATCAGTGGCTCTAGCTGAGTAAAGATTCGCATAAGATATGATAAATTGCAGGAAGTAATTACCATATGTCCTGGTAGCTGATCACACACTCAATACCTAACACGGGCAAAAGTAGCATCACCAACCCATTCCAGCTCCCACGCTTTCCTTTTGAGATTAGCCAGGAGGGATGGATGCTGACCATTGCTGAAATGACCAAAGCTTCAGAAAGCAGATGGTCTTTTTGTTTTCATCCTGCCCCTGCACACTGCAGGGCACCAAACCTCCTGCAACTGGCAGAAACCTCTTTTGGGACCATCAGAGTACAGCAGGGCAAGGAGGCTAATTAGGGAAAAGCCATGGAGAAGAGCAGTGCAGGAAAGTGCAGCCCAGCCAGGTCCATCTCTGGGAAACTGTATGCCCTTGACTCTGTGGAAGGAAAATCACAGAGAGAACTGATGAATTTAACCTTGTAAGGGAATGTTACATCAGGGTTTGTGGTCAGCTGCAGAAGAAAGAACAGCTCTTTTTTTTTTTTTTCTTTTTCTTGTAATTGCTAGAGAAAAAAAAAATCTAAAAAGCAACATAACATTACTCAATATCAAGATTGCTGAGGGAGAAATGGCATCATGATCTAGTTCTCTCTAAAAATAAGAATTATTATTATTTATTACTTGAAATAATATCAGGTTTTTGTTGTGTGGCTGGTTTGTTTGGTTTTTAACTTGACTGTTGCTCTGTGGAACTGAATTTTCAAATATTTCCCTATTTCCTCCATTTCCCCAGAAGACTGCAATTTCTCTCAAAATGAAAGTTTAGTCATTTACACAGCAGGACATTAAAGAATGGCACCTTCAGGAAAACAAAAGGAAAACAGTAAATATCAGGAAGTTTGTCATAATATCACAAAAGCTGATTGTACTGGCAAAAGAGGAGAGTGCTTGGACATAGTAAGAGTGTTCCCAAATGCATGTATATTCAGCCAAAATAGACACTGGGCAACCTGCAGCACAGCAAAGAGGTGTTTAAACTGGTCTCTGAACCATTAAGTTCACACATGATGCAGCACTGTGCAGACTGGACAGATCAGATCTGTGTGTCAGTTGCACCTCTGGTCTCCCAGATTTCTAGTCCTACATTGTGGCAAAATTCACCTGGCTCCATGTAGATATCTATGTCTGAAGCAGACACCACAGGCCCTCATTGCAAGTAGAAAGCAAGGGTGTCGACTCTGAACGTTGTGGCTCAACGAGAGAGCCTTCCTTATCCTCCTTTCCCGATCCCTGTATAAATCACTCTAACACTACCCTGGCTCAAATTTCCCCTACCCATGTGTAAATCTTTCTAACACAATTCTGATTTGATTCCTCTTTTGGATGCTTTTTCAATGTAATAAGAAATAGAGTGAACCTTTCCATTGAACTCTGTTAAGTCATGTTTTTCTACAAATTCATGTTAAAATAATCTTTTTCTTAACATATTTTACAATGATTCTTTAAGCAACCTTAAGTCCTTTCATTTCCACCCGTGACAGGCAATTTAGACAATGCACTTGGTGCTTTAGCTCCTCCTAAGGCAGGTCAGATGAACAGCATGCTGAAAACACCCACTTCTTCCTGTCTGTTAACAGGATCCAAGGGGAGTTGTTCAGCTATAGGCAGCTATGTGGTAGTCTTCTAACTTCAGATGAGAGAAATCTACCCTTTGGGCAAGAAGGAATCTATGGGGAGCAGAGAAGACTACCAACATCCAAAGGACCATGAAGATCTTAGGAACCTCAACAGCAACAGCCTCTACTAAGGAAGACTTCAGGACGTGTGTGATCTGCTCAAAGTCTGAGAAACCCTGAAACTTATCAGAGACCTACCTCAACCTCTGTAACCTTCAAGGTTGTTTAGCGTACAACTTAATCAACTTACATTGGACCTAGGGAAAGGAATAATTAATGTTTTCAGGAAAATCAGTTTTCCTGGAAACATTAATTAACTGGGCGTTCAGGCACTAGCATCAATCTTTCTAACTATTGTTGCTGCATTATTGTTTGTTTCTTTGTTTATTGGCTATTTATTCCTGACTTTCTTGTCTATAAAAAAATGCAGGCAAAAAAATTTATGTAGGCCACAAGGAGCTCAAATTAGAAAATACAGGAGAAAATTATTAATTTTCTTAGCTCACAGGAATTAGTGATCTGATCTACTTAGCTACTCTTCAAGGTTCTTATGCAGTAAAAAAAGCTAATAAGAATGTGTTACAAATAATGAGAAGGCAACTAGTGAAATTAGAACATCTTTCCAAGCCCTGCTTGAATGCCCTCTGAAGTCAGTGAAACAAAATTGAAGTGTAGGGACTTGAGTTGCGTTTGATACCAGGAGCGTTGAGCACAGAGGCAATGCAATGTCAACTCTTTGTTCATTGTAAAAGATAGGATGTCAATTTATTGCTCAGGCTACAGTTTGTACAACTACAGGATGCTTACTACAGCAATAAGCTTTCATGTAAACATGAAACACTTGTAGCACTTTAGTTTTACTACAGAAATGAAGCAAACATTTGTGGATACATAAAGGCCTGCAAAAAATTGCCAAAGGGCAGCTATTATTGATCTTTGTAAGAGAACACTTCAGGGGAGAAAAGTGAACTTCATGAGTATAGGCAAGTAAAGATATTTGGCAATTTGATTGTGGAGAAATCCCCACCCACACCACCTTTTGATATTCTGATTCAGACACAATGCTGATATTTCCATCATATTGAAAGTTCTAGAAAATATAAGATACTGAATCACTCCATTTGTTTTGTTGTTGGTTTTTTTTTTTTTTTCAAAACATGTCAATCTTCAGAAATTCAAATATTTCTCTTCAGTTTATTGAATTAAGTCCAAGCATTTCTTCATTAGTCTAGTAATTCCTTCAACTATTACATGCTTTTTAGGAGCAGTAGTCAGGTTGCCATCTGCATTCTCCTTTTGGTAATACTCCTTGCTTGGATTGTGTCTCTCAAAACACAGTTATTATGTGATAACCAGTAAGCAGACCTTTGGCTGAGACTAAGAAAACTAGTTTTATTGTAGGTTTGCAATCTAACAGAAAACTCAGAATGTAAGAGGAGAACAGGGATACCAAGAAACAAAGTACAACTCCAGAGGAAATTATGGTACAGTACGTGGACATACGTTAATTCTGAACTAGATAAAAGATAAAATGCCTTGTGTTGGTTGTTTGTTTGTTTGTTAAACCATTATTCCAGACATTATTTATTAGTGAGAATAAGAGAAACGAAAATGTTAGGGGGAGATTGTATTTTCTATTCAATTAACTGATGTAAAATGGAAAAGCTTTCAGATGTTTAAACCTCTCTTCGAGTCTGAAAAAAAAAAAAGCAAGAAACATCCAAGCTAGCTTGAGAACAAGTCAGACCACACACGATCTACATACCTATTTTATGTACCCAGATTACTTAAGGCAGGAAGAGAAAATTTGGCTTTGCTTTTACAAATAATATGCCCTTATAAATGTTCCAGTCATCTCCTGGGTTACTGCTTAAGAAGGGAATCTGTCTTCTTCAGGAAAAAAATAAGATAAAGTTCAATCAGATGAGAGACTCTGAATCCCTTATCTGACCCAACTGTATTCATTGCAGAAGGAAAGTGTCCAACTGTTTTCCTTAGTTCCCTGGTTCATTATGTCCAAACACTGTCTCCAGTGTTTGTTAGGCTATGTACTTCCCTGGCCTCAAGCTTTACAATCGCCTTGTTCCATGTTTACATCATATCTAGCCAGTGCCATCTTTGTCTGCAATTGGTACCACTAACCACAACTGCAAGAGAAATAACAAATTACTCTAATTTAATAAATAATACACTGTTGAGATATTTGGGATACATTTTTTTAATTGATGGGGTCTCATATGAGAAACATCCTTGCTTATAGAAGATTTCCTCAGGTTCTTGTTCTTACTGTCACTATGAGTTCTTCCTAGACAACTGAAGAATTCAGGTGACATTAGATTTGTGGATTCATAAAGGGATTTTTAAAAAATACAGAAATTTATTATCCTGGGTTTGGCTGGGATAGAGTTAATTTACACAAGAAGCTGGGAGGGGACACAGCCAGGACAGCTGACCCAAACTAGCCAACCAAGGGGATATTCGATAACATATGATGTCACACTCAGCATATATCTGGGGGAACTGACTAGAAGGAGACATCACAGCTCAGGAACGGGCTGGGCATCGGGTTCTGGGTGGTAAACAATCATATTGTGCATCACTTGCTTGATATATTATTTTATTAGTAGTATTGTTATTATTCTTCTTCTCTTGTTATGGTGTCCTATTAAACTGTCCTTGTCTCAGCCCACGAGTTTTACTTTTTTTCCCTTCTGATTCTCCTCCCCATCCCATCAGGGTGAAAAGGTGAAAGAGTGAACAAGGGGTCACATGGTATTTCATTGCCAGCTGGGTCTAAACCACGACAATTATAAGAGGAAGCCAGGGAGAATTGAAACAAGGTGGTGGGAAGGCAGTACTTTGTTGTTTCTGTCCAGGAAATGGCAGGAGTGAAATGATGGACCTGGGAAGGACACATGAGTGGATTTACTAATGAGGAGCAGAGCTACTCAGAAATACTCCAATATTCTTACTTTATTTGTCAAAAAATTTGTAGGGACTGTTCAGCTCCGACAATGTTGCTTCAGAAATCTGGATATATTTCTATGAAAGCTTGTTTGGCTTTCTGCCACACCATTTCTCCAAAACTGTCACAGACCAAACATGCAGGGTAAACTTACTGATAGATTGACTCAGATGATGGAATACAGGCTCTCTTAGAAACTACATATCTTTCTGGTTCCAGAGATCTGAGGTCATCTCATGGAATCAGGCTTTTTTAGATTCTGGAATTTTTGTTCTGAATCAAAAAAGAATAATTTTTAAAACAGTAAGGTCCTCTTTAAAATAAAATTTCTCCACCAAACTCTGCATAGATCAATTTAATGGAAAACTATGAAAGAGGGTCTGGGACAGTTAACATTTTGGCTTCTTTGTATGAAGTTCAAACATTCCAAGGCATAGTTTGGTATCCTCTCTTTGAAGGTTATAAGTAGGTCATTACAGTGCTTACTGTTCCCATTTTCACATGCTGCAGTTCTGACTTTCACTCTGTTCAAGGGCTCTCAGTGTCTTGCAAAGACCTAAAAACTGGCTAGTGTTGCAGCCGGGAACTAATACTGTTGTTCAAGCAACAGTGAGTAGAAAGGTGATATGTGATCTGAAGATCACATTCAGATGCTTTAGACAAAGGTTCCCATGTTTCCACATTCCCATGATGTTTGGGAGGCATTTCTTACATCTACCTTCCCATCCTCATCAAAATCAAGGTATCATAGTCTCTCATGTTGTTTTCCATCATTTTCCCAGGAACCAGGGGACTTCCTATCTCCAAATTTCCTCTTTATCAACCTGTCCCAGTCCTCTTTCCTCTCCTTCTTCCCATTTTGGGAAGATTCTTATATTATCAAATAAAATGGGAAAAGGATTGCTCTGCAGCCTTCGGGGCAACTAGCACAGAGTGGTTCATATTTACATAGCTAGACTTGCTTGGCACCCAAAACAGGGCTGCATCTAAAGTGGTCAGTGGGAAAAGCTGTTGGGAATGGATACTACAAACATTGATTATTAATCAAATAGAGCCAGGACAGAGATCTGAGCCCTGGCAAATTTGTCATTAAAATAGTCCCTCATGGTGTAGTCACTGATCAACTAGCATTGCTCCAGTGCTGCCTGGACACAGGCATTAGCCCTGGCCAGAAACATTCCCAATAGGAATCTTGGACATATTTTTTCCTATTTGGAGGCCGAGAGTGTTTTAGAGCAAGGCTGTATCTGAAATGTGCCAGCTGGCTTTGGGGTCAGTGAGCAGGCCCTGGTGCTGCTTATTATTATCAGCATAGCCAGTGCAGACCCCTCCCCTCTAGCCTCTGTCCCTGCCGTCTGCTGTGTGTCTTGTCCTCAGGGTCCTCATGTAGTGTCCATCCTGCTGTTCCCGAGAGCCTTGGGAACCACCAAGAGCCACCTTTGAGAGCCACCTTCACAACCCTGTCCCTGCCCTCCACCATCCAGAGTTCATTCTGGTCTGAGTACTTTCTATTCCCCTTCGTGCCAGAGACTATGCCCATAAATTCTCATTCCCTTACACTTTTTGTCTCCCCTTCCTTCACAGCATTCTCTTTTTCCTTTTCTCTATCTCTTTGAGATCCATCATTTAGAGTGTCAACACTTTAAACTGTTGGGAAACACTGACATTGAGAGAATTTTTACACTGGAAAGTGCCAATATGTGCTGTCAACTGTTTCTATGATATAGAGACAGTGACAAGAGCTGGCTACTGACAGGATTTCAGCACATCAGTCTAACACCCACAACTTCTTCCTCACTTCCCACACTATGCCAAAATCAACAGGCTTCTGCTTATATTATATGACCTTGGATATTCCACCTGGTCTCCATCTGCCAGATCAGAAACATATGGGTATCCTATAAATTCTTTGCCATCTCTTTCAACTGCATGCAGACAGCTCAGGCATCTCAAATGCACCAGGCAACTAGATGCCTACAACTGAATCTGACCCCTAAAGCTCCATTGGCTACAGCAAGAGTTGACAGCTATTGTACCTGTAGACACTTATCTGTGGACACTTGATCTTTGCCTTAGATTGAGATGAATCACTCTATACATTCCTTCCAGTATATTAGTAAGATAGAGAGGCTCTGATTCAGATGTCAACACAGGTGTCTACTGTTATTTGAGATGTCTGAGGGAACCCTATCTGGCCACCAGCAGCCTCTCCAGGAGGGCTCAGTTCTTCCTTAGGGCCTGTGTAATGTGCAGCACTGTGCCTTGGATAACATAGGGAATCACAAGTGGCACAGAGCATCTATGCTCAGGGAGCTAAATCCTATTCCTAACGCACCTATAAATGATTGCATGCTGACACCTAAATTCAGATCTTTTATCTCAGAGTAATGCTTTTCAGGTCTCTACTAAACTACAAATTGAGCCTTTCAAATGCTTTACAGAGCAGATTTTAAAGCATTGTATCTTACATTTCAGGACATGGTTTAGTGGACGTGGTGGTGTTGGGTTGATGGTTGATCTTAGAGGTCTTTTCCAACCTTAATGATTCTATGATCCTATGATTTTCATTGGCTTTCGCAATGTTAACAGCCCATCTCAGTTAAAATTTGTGTTTTCCAAAATAAATTCTCTTTTATACTACTAGCAAAGGAAAATTACTTTGCTACACTATTTAACTAAGTAGTTAGATTTTAAGCTCTTAACTCTACTAAGTGTCAGACAACCAGTTAATTGTCCTGCATGTCAAAATACATACTTGAAATTCTATTAGGTAATTTTCATCCATTTCAATATAGAGAAGCATCTGTTTAAGACTAAGTCAATGGTAATTTGTTTTAATGAGTCAGGAACTAAATATGTCTTCTATTTAGGGCCAGATACTCCACATCCCATTTCTCCACAGTCATTATTAATCACAAAGGGAAAAAAAAAAAGAGAAAG
>NW_010287534.1:0-7975 GCF_000700745.2 Antrostomus carolinensis
TAATAATAATAATAATAATTTTTAAAAAGCAACTAAACCTTCCCTTCCCAAGTATTTAAAGGGTCCTTTTGCAGTGTCCAGACTGTCTATCAGAATTATGACAGATATTGTAGTGGCTGGGGAAGAAAAAAGAGGCTGAGATTGTAAAAAAAAATAAAATAAAATAAAATAAAAAAAGTAAAAGTAAAATAGCTAACATGTAAGGCAGTCACTTGGTTCTTTGTTGTTTACAACATAATCATAGCATTTGGCAAGCAATCATCACTCTTATTTTGCAGAGAAAGCAGATGCCCATGAGCAATTTCCACTACTCCATAGCTGATCCAGCAGAATCCTGAAGTACACCATAGCTAACATTTTATTGATTCTATGAGTATTAAACTATGTGTTTGTTTTGCTGAATCCTGGACATAAACTGGAGACTGGAAGTGTGTCTAGGTACAACTCAGAAGGCTGAGGTTACTTGTCCTACATGAAAACAATGCATTGTCGCAACTGTCTGAATGATGAATTATTAGAAAGGCAACAATGGTAATTTAATATTTTAGGCAAACTGCTGCTTCCAATGGATTATATTTTTTTTTTGTGCAATGCCAGAATCAAGGAAATAGCAATTAATAGGTAAAGGGATGGAGATATAATTTTTCCCACCTTATATTAAACTAATTATATTGGATATAGCCCCAGGAAGACAATTTCCTTTAAAATTCCTTGCGGTGAAAAGGGCAGATTAACTAAAAATTTCTTCCAACCTAAATTCCAGTGATTACTCTTCCCCCTCTCCCCCCCCACCCAGTTTAAAGTGCCGTTTAGCAGTATTGAAATTAGTTTGACATATATTTTGCAGAAATGTGCCTCAATCAAAATTTCAGTAGAGTAAAAAAAAAAAAATGAACAAAGCATTTTAGAATAATAAATCAACTTTCAAATGCTAACACTGTACTCCTTAGTGTCTTATGGGACTTAACATAGAACCGGAAATAGAGAACAAAACCATCATAACTGAAAATACATAACTGAAAATATTTGCATTTAATCATAATATTTTATTGAAACAGAAAAAATAACATTCATACTTCAAATCAGCTTGGTTTGTACCTGAAATGGCTCAGCTTTAGGAAAAATGGTAAGTTCAGACCCAAAAGAGGATAAACAGAACATTTTTTTCTAATCTTTGCTGAATACATAAAGACAAACATGTAAACCACAGATGTTTTCTTGGCTGGTTTGACACTGATTGTGGTATCTAAGGGTATTTGACTCGCATTCATTAAAGATAAGAAACCTAATTGCATTTTTCAATCATTGCCTAAAATAGTGATGAAGGAATTGCAGAGGTGCTGAGAAACAATAATAGTTTTTTAATCTTTCAGATTCTTACTCATTGAAAAGTAGAGAAAAGAGGGGTTTTTTTTAAAAAAAAAAAAAATACTGAGGCTTCCCACCATACCATTTGTGTTCTGCTTGACCCAGGAAGAGAGTGAAAAAACCCTTTAAACTGAACCCATAAGGTTGCAAGTGTTTTCCACAGTTGTGAAAGGGGGGTAAATTTCATTGAAGTGGTAAATGCTAGTAGGTCTAGGAGTAAAAGAAAAAAAAAATCAAAAGATACTTTGTTTAGTAATTGCTGTAAACTTAATGGACACAGAATATAAAGACCCTTACAAAATGTCTTGCTTTTTTAAAAAGTTTATGCATCTTGATTAACATAACCAATAGCTTAGTGCTTATATTCTGCATTCAGTTCTAAGAACCAAGAAAACTAACTCTTCTACATTACTTGCCTGCATTCACAGAAGCATCTTACTTACAGAGAATTTTAACTGAAATTGGTGAAATTTGAATTAATTTCCCATTTTATTGCATTGTCTTTTTTTCTGCTTAAGAAAATATTATTCAGTCATCCGTAAGTGTAAGGCACTGCAATTAGAGCCTGAGATTACTTCCACAATAGAAACAATAAAACCAAAAAATCTTGTTTAAGCAAGGATTTTATTACACTGAAAAAAAAAAAAAAAGTCAAAGACAGGACAGAATTTCGACATGTAAGTTCAAGATAGACATCAAAGTATATTCTGAATTTTCAGGTCGTGTCATTCCCCTGACACTAAGAACTATGTTTAACACATGAATTTTTGCATCAACACGCCATTACATGGAACTGAAAACACATAGAAAGCCCAGTACAATGTTGCAGTTCACAGCATAAGTTTGACAGTAATTGTGGCAGTTGCTGCATTGCACTTAAGATTTTCCAGATGTTAGTTATCCTCCTAGCTCCTGTGGTGAAGTAACAGAAAAAAGAATCTTTAACAAAACTAGAAGAGATGTATTTCAACTAAACTTTTTTGGTAGGGGGAATCAGAAAATTGAATTCAGCCAAACTAACACTTTAGAAAAAGAGTTGGATGTCAGAGTTCTTTCTACTACTCAGTATACCTTTGTGAAAATTATGAAGGAAATCAACAATTCAATTCACTTTGCATTCAAAATTTACAATTCTAAGATATTGACTGTAAAAACATTGAATATTAGAATATTTTTAAATAAGTGAAAAATTTCAGTGGACTCAGACTGGTTTTTTTTCCATTCCTTTACACCAGAAAGGGCTCAGTGTGAGGGACTTTCACTAAAGATTCCTATTATCAATATTTCCTCTACCTGCAAAAGGGACAGAGATTTCTCCACTGAGAAAGGCATAACCATGTTGAACTCGGCATATATGAAGGCAGTTTGGGATTTACCCTTAAACTTCAGTCTGACTCTGCTACCACATCTCTATTTTCTTTTTCTTAGAGCTAATCCACAGGCCCACAGGAGAGATTACATGTATTCCCTTGTTTTGTTTTGGGTTTTTTTTCTTTTTTTTTTTTTTTTTTTTTGCTTGTGGTTTTCCAGTATTTACTGCATGGAGAACACTAAAGGTGCTGTGGGGGTAACAGCAGACAAATTAATCTGAAAATATTATCCTTATACTCTACTGTGCCCTTCAAAGGAAAAATAGTGCTTTGGTTTTATAGATGTAAAATCAGTAATGATGTAAATCCAGGCTCAGTACTTCCAGATACCAAAGCCTAAGAAAGGTCAAACAAAGTCTTTACTTTGAAAAAACTCCACTTGTAAATTCTGGGACTTGCTAAAATCAAAACCAGCTGTTTCAAAAGTCTTCCATTTTTTTTCTGAGCAAACAAATTCATTTTTTTAATTTTTTTTTTCCTCTCATATCTGACCAGTATCTCTGAGTGTTATGTTATGGACTTATTGTGTCTACTTTCATGAAGAAACAGTAGTTTCCTTGCCTGAAAGAGTTTGTTATGCAAATGCACAGATTTTGTGATAAGCATAGCTCATGTCCTAAAGGCACCTTCTGCCAACAGGAGGTATCTCATTCTAACATATTTAATCTTTTTAGTCTGAGTATAAAAAGACTTTCTTGCTGTACAAACATAAATGTTTTCTGCAAATATCAGTACTTAAAGAATTATTGAACATCTCATCTCATTGCTTTCTAAGGTCACTTAGGTTAACATGACAACTTAGATCCAAAATTGTATGTCTGGATAGTCCATTCATTAAGGTTGTAGGAATTAATTTCATTGAAACTGACAAAGTTTGCTGTGCTTACTTAAGTTGAATATGCTGCTGTTATTTCAAGTCAGGTTATTCTCATGCTTGACAGTGTTCTTGTATAAACCTAGTTATTTCTTTAAAAAACTAAGTCTTTATGACCTTTCAAATTTGTAATGGAAGCCTGAGAAATTATATGAGTCATAAATATGAGACATAAATATGAATAAAGTCTTACATTCAATAGTCTTAGTTTCCTTTTAAAAAACACCAGTGATGTCATAAATTAAATTATTTGCTATCATAAATATTGCAATAATTTCCTTTTATCACTTATTTTTCACTTTGTGAAATACACATATACACATGCAAAAGAATACTGAACAACTTCTTAATGATATCATGAACTTTTAAACCAAAGAGATCAAATGTGAAAGCTAACTTAATCCAAATAAAAGCTATTTGGCTTTGAAAGATATAGGTATTTTTAGAATTCTGTTTAGCTGTACAAAAAGAAAAAACTAATTCCTTTTGAATTACTAAAAATGACATAAAAGCTAAATTTTAGATTTTGAGTCTCAAAACTGAAATATTTGACTGTACAAGGAGACATTTCTGCAATTTTATCATAACTCTGTTCTTAGATGAAGTCAAGGAATATTTAACGTGGGCAATAAGAAGTCAATAAAAATTTAGCCAAAGGTGACTGAAATATGATTTAGCCTAGAAACTTAAGTTCAGTATGTCATTCTAGGTGTGCTGTCATGCTTTTAAAAGCAGTCTCTAGAAAACATATCATCTGAATTCATGTCAAACCATGAAATGTGAAAGTTCCTAAGCAACACTTTAAACTAGCAGTGTAAAATTGTCAGACCTTGATCAATAGCCTCACCTTCCTAAGTTACTCAGTTCATGAAAAACTTATATACTAGTTTTGATTTCTCACAAGTTCCTTTGTACTTTCTTTTCTCTATACTTTCTTGATTGTCCTATTTCAATAAAGTGAAAGAAAGCTATTTTTGTTCTTTTCCAGTGTGTTGGGCAGTACTTGGCCTTATGTAAAGCTTTATGTAGTGACAGTTTGACAGGGGTAGAAAAAATTGATAATACGTGGACTATGTCTATATAGTATTTATTTTCCTGAAGATTATTACTCACATAGACTCTACCCAGGAAGACCTTGGTCTGAAATACTGTTCTCTTCTTGTTGCCCAGACTGTTTTCAATCTAATCTACCTTGAGTCTTCCTGTGTTGTATTTTATTAATATAAATAGTACTAGACATTTGGAAACAACATACAAAGTGTTTAGATGCCAAAATGTAAGAACATCAACTGATGAAAACAATGACCCCATGTAATGTGTTCAGAAAATCACAGTTAGTGCAAATTTAAAGTGGTCAGAGTTCTGTTTAATGAACAGTGTGTAAAACTTATATTCAGTCTGAATATTTGCAAAATTCAGGTACAGAAAATATTTGAATTATTCAAAAATCTTCAAAACTTCTGAAAACATTATCTGTGTTCCTACATAAAAACTCATAAAGAATATAACACTAAAGTTTAAAACAGAATGAAGGACAGACTTTTCCATATAGTTTCCATTATATAATGTGACTTAAAAAATTAAGAAATTAGAAAAAACAAGCAAAATTTCCAGAGAAAGAAAATAAGCAAATATTTTAAGAACTGTCAATGGGCCTAAAAAATGAAGATCTGTAGAGTTATATTTATGAGCTGACCTCAAATAATTTTTGCTTCAATTTGTAATTTGCATTTAACATCCTGACAGACTTTTTTGAAAATAAATAGCTAGGAATGTATGGTATTGACCACTTGATCTGAAAGAGGAAATAAATAAAGCCTTCCTTAGAAATCTGGAATAATATTCATGATCATGGTCCCTAAAATTCATAGGAGGTTTCCACAATCCCAATATCTGCTGGAAAGACAATAGGACTGGGTACAAGCAATCCAGGAGCTTACTGGAGTGTATTGAAGGCAATTCCTTCATGCAGATATTTAAGGTATCGAGGGGAATTACTTACTATGCTCAGACAAGGAGAAGCTGGCTAATGTGAAGGTCAACGGAACACTTGCAATCAAGTGATTGAGACAAATAGTGTAATCACAGCTTTGGGCTTTAGAAGGGTAGATTTCGGATTATTCAGGGATCTACTTGGTGGGAATACATGGGATACATCTCTGAAGAGCAAAAAGGTGCCCAAAATTGCACATTGGGCATAAAATTGAGCAAGTGGGGCAGAAAAACAGAATGGATGAACAGGGAGCTCCTGACTGAGCTCAGCTGCAGAAACGAGGTAAGGACAGGATAGCTAGGAGAAATACAAAAACATTGCTGATGTCTGCAGGCTAGAAATCAGAAAGCTAAACTTGAACTAGAACTGGAATTGGGAAGGGAGGTTGTAGTGGGTAGAGGGTCAGAGTGAGTTATGCACTTCACTCATAAGAGAGATGTAATACTATATTTATTTATAAAAAATAGTGAATTAACAAAGTTCAAAGACTGATGCAACATTCATTTAACAGGATTCAATGGCAAGGTTCAATTGATTATTTACTGCATAGAGGACAGCCTCAGACAAAACTGTCAAGGAGACCCTCCCATTGACTAGCAAGGTTTTGGAAAGGACCTCCTTGCTTTTCTAAACTTCTTTTCAGAGAGGAGTTTAGGTGCATCTAGATCCAATCCTAGTCCCAGATTTGATCAACAGTTTATGTCTAAAGGATTATATGTGCACAATAAATCCTTTGTATCACTTCGTTAAAATTTTGCAGTCAGCATGCTATTAGTCACTTACTGAGGATCTGTTGTGGCAAGGAATCTCTCAACCTCGAGGAATAACCTTGAGAGACCTCCCTACTCAAGGGCAAATTCTGACACACAGCCCACTGTCATTTGATGAGAGCTCAATGAGCCCCTGGGCTGTGTATTATTTATGGAGTAAGATGACTGATCTATAGTCATATTTGCATACCAGCTGTATTTTGGTCGGTGAATACTCAGCAAGGCACTCACTCTTGGAGCAAGTTGCACAAGATGGCCCTTGGCTATTTTGTTGTTATCTGTCTCCCTTGAGCTGGATACAGTTATCATGACAAGATGGTATCCATTATGGTCACCACTGGTGGTTATCACTTGAACAGGGTTATGGGAAATAAAGATCAGGTGTGGGGGAGGAGGAGCACACCATCACAGATGTGAAGGGCAACAAGGTGAGTTTCTAGAAATGTACCAACAGCAGAAGGAAGGCAGAAGAAAACGTGTGGCTACAGCTCAATAGACAAGGGACCTGGTCATGAGGTACACTGAGGAAGTTAAAGTACTCATTGATTGTTTTCCTTCTTTTATCACATATACGAGTCTCAGGCATCCCAGGTTCCTGAGTCTACTAATGGAGTCCATGGGAGTGAAATTATAACATGCTGTAGAGGAAGATACACTTAAGGAGCACTTAATCAAATTAGACATGCACATTCAAGTCCATAGAACCATACAGGATACCCTCAAAAGGGGCTGAGAGAGCTGGCTGATGTCATTGTGCCCGCTCTGTATCATCTTTGAAAGGTCATGGTACTAGGGGAATATTCCTGATACTCAAAAAAAAATCAGATAAACTGACCTTCAAGAAAGCCAAGGAAGATCTAGGGAGCTAAAGTCCAGTCAGCCTCACATAGAACCCCAGGAAAGTTGTGGAATAAATCCTCCTGGATGTCACATCCAGACTCGTGGACACAAGAAGGTGATTTGGAACAGCCAGCATGGACTTGCCAACAACAGTACCTGACCAGCCTGATTGCATTCTATAGTCAGATGTCTGACTTTTTGGACAACTGGGGAAGTACTGAATGTTGTATACCTTTGACTTAAGTAAGGTGTGTGGCATAGTGCCCCATGGTATCCTTAGAGTGAAATTGGTGATATACAAACTGGATAAATTAAAAGAGTTCAGAAAACTGGCTGGATCATTAGGCTCAGTGGGCTGTGATCAACAATACGAAGTCTGGCTGATTACTGGTGCATCACTCAAGGATAAATATAGGGGACAATACTATTTTATGTCCTTACTAGGACATAGGAAACTTTGACTTGAGGGCAGAGGTGTGGAATTACCATGAGGATGGCTAAATACTGAAACACATTGGCCAGAGACACTGTGAAGTCTCCATCCTTGGAGATATTAATCATTTTCATACACAAATCCTAACCGAGCTCTAACTGGGCTTGCTTTGAGCAGAAGTGAGGAACTGCCTAGATCTCCCTAGATCCTGTCCATCTTACATAGAATCATAGAATCATAGAATGGTTAGAATTGGAAGGGACCTTAAAGATCATCTAGTTCCAACCCCCCTGCCATCAGCAGGGACATCTTCCACTAGATCAGGTT
>NW_010287534.1:8041-13440 GCF_000700745.2 Antrostomus carolinensis
ACTTTCTAATATCTAATCTAAACCTACCCTCTTTCAGCTTAAATCCATTTCCCCTTGTTCTGTCACTAACTGCCCTTATGAAAAGTCCTTCCCCAGCTTTCCTGTAGGCCCCCTTCAGGTATTGGAAGGCTGCTATGAGATCTCCCCGGAGCCTTCTCTTCTCCAGGCTGAACAGCCCCAACTCTCTCAGCCTGTCTTCATAGGAGAGGTGCTCCAGCCCTTGGATCATCCTGGTGGCCCTTCTCTGGACTTGTTCTAACTGGTCCATGTCTTTCTTGTGTAGGGGGGTCCAGAACTGGACGCAGTACTCCAGGTGGGGCCTTACAAGAGCGGAGTAGAGGGGCAGAATCACCTCCCTCGACCTGCTGGACACAATTTAATGATTTTATAATTCTGTAAATAGATCCTCCTCTATTAAGTGAAGATGGAAAGATTAAAAATAGATCCATTTTCCTATTTTAATTTTATAATTCTGCATCTCTTTTATAAAGTGTTCTATTGCTATCTGGAGTTCTAGAGATATTTGACACAGAGAGAAACCCAGACTCTCAAATGCATTTCATCTCCCATGAAATAATTTTGTATAGCTGTTAACTTTCTTATATTACATTATTACATTGATGATTTATTACATGCTGCAGAGGGCTTGGGTAGAATTTTTTCTGCTTGCTCATTATTCTTTCTGTTTTTTTAAATGTGGGCCGAAGTAAGCAATTTAAAAAAAAAAAAAAAAAATTTGTCTTTTTCACTCTGAAAGGAAATCAAGTGTCTTCCAAGAGAACAGTACAGTTTATTAAATACCAAAAAAGCAGTTTAAATAATTTTATAAATCTTAACAGAAGTAGCAACAACTAAGAAAATCAGGGGTGAATCATCACTGTTAACTAATCCTTTAAGACTCAGAATGAGAAAACATGAAGGTAATTACTTTGGGTATTAGCATTTACATATAGCAAGTTCTATAGATTTCCTGCAATGTGAAGGACTCTTTGAACAAAATATTTAAATATATGCATAAGTTGAATGATGTACTTCTTCTGAAGTTCAGAGTATGACTTTTACATATGAAATTTAGCAAAGAAAACAAAATTAATTTATTGCACAGTAAAGCATAATGCATGAATCAATAAATAATAAATTTATAAAGTAGGAATTACTGGATTAACTGTCTTTCTTTTATACTTAGGAATAAAATATCTATTACTCCATGTTTCTTTCACCCACTCTTCCTTTTTGTGTCAAAGTCATGGAGTACTTTAAAAGAGATGACTTGCAACACTGATAGTAGTAGTAGCTTTCCCCAGCCTGAAATGGTTCTTGCAACACTAAACATAATCTTTCTTTACTCAGTTTTTCTTCCTTGCAATTCGTGTCCTAATCATAATCTTTTCCAATATAATTATTATTTTTTCCCGTGACATTGTGTTAAGAAGGGTGAGATTTACTGATTTTTTTTCTGCCTAGAAAAGTAGGAGTTTTTTATCAAAGAATGATCATATCAAAGGTATGATCTTTAAAAAACCTGGATTGTATTTAATATCTTTTTGTATGCATATCCATGGCCTTTATTATTCTTCCATTTAAAATTGTACAGAGTTCTCACTACTGACTCTGTAACTGCTGAAATAAATTTCTCCAATCTCCTTTTTAGCTTCAGAGAGTACTACTACAATCTAAATATATTTGTTGATCAGGATTAGTATAGAACTGTTTTCAAGAGTCAGTTCTTTGAAAAGGATAGATAGTGCCTTGTTTTCACTATTTGAACATACTGATCTGTTAGAGGTTTTGTTTCTTCCTTCTGTACATAAGCTTATAAATCTTCCTTTCCAGTAATTATTCTGCCTTTATTCTCACAATCAGCATTATAATTTTAATGAAAATATTTGTTTATCAGGTATATTAGGCTTGGATCCTCAATATGAAACTCTTCATCGCCCTTGAAAAATCTGCTTCCTCCATCTCCAAAAGACTTGCAGCTTATTTAAAGCCTAAGCCATCAAATCCTTAAAATATATTCAATTATACTTCTTCAAGTATAGTCACAGCCACATTGCCAGAAACAGTAGCTATCTTGTTTCCCTATTTTTCACTAGTGTAAATAAAATGACTTCCCTAATAACTTATTTACAGGAAAGATAAAAAATTAAAAAAAAAAAAAAATCCAACTTGACAAGTAGGCTGTGATGAAAGATCACTGATCAGACCAATTTCTTCCTCAGATATATTGACTCTCTAGTGAATACTCAATTGACTATAAGCAGAAGGCCAGCTTCCAAGTGTTTCTAAAAAGGACTACATGCTCTAAACACAAGATGAAAAAGAAAAAGAAAAAAAAAAAAAGAATAGTATTGATCCTGGTAGTAACAAGCCCTTCTCATAGATTGTTTGCTGAAGCAACTCTGTGTGTGGAATAAAGATAGAAGTCTCAAATCTGCATTTTGGAGGTTTTAGTCCCAATTAAAAGCACAGGAATATTTTATGCTGTACCACTATTCTTGTGCTCTCATTATTTCTTTGACCTTGTTACAGTAGTGCATTAACAAATGGAGACAAAGATGAGTGACAGGTTCTCAGATTAAAAGGTATGAGGATTGTAAAATATATCATAATTAAATTCTGCCTCTCTCAGTCTCTGTAATGATTCATAGTAATTAAAAGGAGATGAAAACCTGTATATTTAAAAAAAAGGATGGTGGGATGATATTTCACATCTATCCTTTAAAGTATACCCACCAGGTACCAGCCCTGACAGCCATTCACACCTGGATCCTGTCATGACACATAGGTTTGTGTTCAGAACCAGAATGGCTCTGAAGTTGATATGATATCCATGCAAATCATAACCAAAAAGGCTAATAACACAATTTGATGGCTCTAATTAATGTTAAAGTACCTTAGAGTGCAGGGAATGTCATGTTCAATTGGTCATATCACAGCTCATCCCTGACTTCAGTACATCGTGCAGTCAAATGTTATTCTGATTAAAAACATGCAAAAAAAAAAAAAAAGAAAAAAATCCTCAACCCTGAAATACATGCACCCACTCAACCTTCACGAAATGTCAGAAGCAGAAGCAGCTTCCAGTGATCTTATACCCGACACAGTTCCTGCCATTGATACTGGCTTCTACATAGCTAGTTTTACTGAGAATGCTGCTAGTCAGTGAAGATAGAATTCTGTTTAATAATGTTCTAAAAGCCTTTGTCTTTCTAATGCAAGGTTTTTACTTTATTTATGTGTTGATTTTCTTGTGTGGGTTGCTGCTGCTAATCTCACTCTTCCAGAGAGACTGTGAAACAGTCAACTTTAACAACCTCCTTCTTCCAAGACCTTCCCTCCAGCGCATATATGAGTCTCCTCCAGAACTTGGAAACTCCGTGCTCCAAGCAGGATAAGTGCAGAGGTTTATGAGGTGTCTTCTGCATCTCCAAAGCCTTTGGATGCATACAAATTTATAAGTGAATTAAGTAATCTAACTTCTTGGCAGTCTATCTATCTGAACTGCCTGAAAACTAAATTTTCTCCCCTTTTCCTTTCCCCTACTCTGTTTTGGCATATGCACATAATGATTATGTTCCCAAGCAATTCTTTAACTTGTCTATAAAACATGATATTTATTACATTTTAACAAGACAAAACAATATTTCCATATAAGACTATCAATATAGGTTATTACCATTATGTGCAGTAGATGGCAATAAAACCACCACCTGCTATAGGGCTTTTGCAAACCACTTGGCTTATTTTCCTTGTAAAAACAAACTAAATGTACATCAGGATGTGCTGTTACACAAAGAAAAGAAATGAATCTCAGTCATTTTACACATTACTTATGCTCATGTAATAACTGTGAAGGCTGAAAATGACTGCAATTAAACCAGTTCTCAAAACAGAGTCGCCAAAGAGGATGCACTCTATGGAAAAGCAAAGGAAGTTCTCTGTAATTTCTCTCAGCGTTACTTGGTTACTGCTGCTGCTATTGGTGGCAACAAACAGCAGAATGGTCTAATCCCTGTCTGAGAAGCTCACTGCAGTACAGTTAGCATATCAACATATTTCCTTCCCAGCACTCTGTCGTGCTCAGTCTTGTTTTCATACTTATTTTTCCCTTCTTGCTTAAGTATTCCCCAAAGACTGCAGAAAGCAGAATATATTACGCTAAAATAGCTTTGTTCCCTACTATTTAGTTTGTTTATTTTCAAACAGTGTTTTCCAAGTCCAGACAGTAACCTCCTTTGCAGAACATCTCACAAAATGGAACTTCAACCTACAGTGAAATTTGATCTTTCAGATCCTGTTATAACCACAAAGACAGGATTTGGTCCTATATTAAGTCACTGGCAGTAGCTCTCTTTCTATCAAAACAGTATCCAAATATTTTCATTCTGCATTTATAGGAAAATGCTTGAAGTTTCAGCACAACTTTTACTATTTTTGGAAGATCTCCTTAATCTTCTCTTGATCAAGTGTTGATGATACCAGCAGATTACTGATACCACAATGTTATAGTGAGTATAAAAAATAGGAATAAACTCTATGAATTCCATTAGCTGAAAATAAACTTGAACAAAATTTGTATTTTCTCATAATTTTCTAGTTAATCAAAATGATAAAGTTTCATGGAAAGAGACTGTGATAAAATTCAAATAAACTAATCTGGACAGAAGCCTTATAAAACCTGCCTGTCAGGTTTTCCTGCTTTCTTGGCAAACCTGTCTGCCAGACTGTCTGTGATTTTAAATACCAGTGTTTCTGTGATCTCTGCTGGGGGCAGCCCACTAGATAGACTGCCTTGGAGTAAGGGTGCTATTCCCTTTCATCGATGTATCAAAGCTTCTATTTTTTTCCCAAAGTGGAATGCAACCACATTTCAAACTTCTTCCCCAAACCACGGCAACTTTCTCTACTCCACTCTTAATATATGGTTGGGCAAGTATGATGGACATCCAAAAGAGATCACAAAAGTAAGGAAGTGGCTAGTTTGGGACAACATCTCTACCATTCCTAAAATGCACAGAGAATGTTTCCACTGATAGACATCAGACATCTGAAAAAGATGCTTCTTCTGCTTAAAGAAACATTATGAACAACATAAAACTACAACTTGAGTGCTGCCTGAACAGTGACAGCAAACAAGTTACATGCATGAAATAGATAATTGCTCAACATATTGTTTCAGAGAAAAACATGAGGATATACTTGTAGATATTTCAAAAGAGAAATACTGTGTGTTATGAGAAATGTTGGAGAAAGTTTGCGGGGTTTTTTTGGTCCACTTTGGTTTCCAGAATCTCCACATTTTCCCATATTAATTACGTACATAAAACCAAAACCTATTCTTCCACTACAAATAGTGCTACCTTTATATTGAAACACTTGAATGCCTCAGAGTCAGG